>NW_026800134.1:0-195000 GCF_032191835.1 Heteronotia binoei
ATGCTCTTTCCACAAAGAATGGTATTGTAAACTGATTAGAATGAAACGGAGAATTATAGAAAAACACAGAGAATGTTTATTATGGTAACCTTGAATTCCCTAGATTTAGTGCTGCTTGATATCTCCGCAGTACTGTTATGAATCCTTTCAATCGCTATCCACTATGAACACCGATGTAACCTTTATAAAATGCTACGTAGAATTGTGGAAAAACAGTAAGTAGATGTTTGTTATAATTATATAAGATTACATAGTTACTAGGTATTGCTATATTGTCATTTCTTGTATGAATTCGATCAACCTCTTTACATAAAGAATGCCAATGTAAACAGATTAGAATTAAACGAAGAATCCTAGAAAAACACTTAGTGAATGTTTGTTATGGTTACCTTGAATTACATAGATTTAGTCCTGCTTCATCAATATGCAGTACTGCTATGAATCCTTTCAATCGCTGTCCACTAATAACAGCAATGTAAGCTTAAAAGTATGCTAGGTAGAATTATGGAAAAACAGTAAGTAGATGTTTGTTATAATTATATAAGATGACATAGTTACTAGGTATCGCAATCTCCTCATTGCTTGTATGAATCCGATAAAGCTCTTTCCACAAAGAATGCTATTGTAGACTGATTAGAATGAAACAGAGAATTTTAGAAAAACACTTTTAGAATGTTTATTATGGTTACCTTGAATTACATAGATTCAGTTCTGCTTATTTTCTCCACAGGACTAATATGAATCCTTTCAATCGCTATCCATTATGGACACCAATGTAAGCTTAATAGAATGCTATGTAGAATTATGGAAAAACAGTAAGTAGATGTTTGTTATACTTATATAAGATTATATAGTTACAAGGTATTGTTATCTCCTCATTGCTTGTATGAATCCGATAAAGCTCTTTCCACAAAGAATGCTATTGTAGACTAATTAGAATGAAACAAAGAATTTTAGAAAAACACTTATAGAATGTTTATTATGGTTACCTTGAATTACATAGATTCAGTTCTGCTAATTTTCTCCACGGGACTAATATGAATCCTTTCAATCGCTATCCATTATGGACACCAATATAAGCTTAATAGAATGCTATGTAGAATTATGGAAAAACAGTAAGTAGATGTTTGTTATACTTCTATAAGATTATATAGTTACTAGGTATTGCAATCTCCTCATTGCTTGTATGAATCCGATAAAGCTCTTTCCACAAAGAATGCTATTGTAGACTGATTAGAATGAAACAGAGAATTTTAGAAAAACACTTTTAGAATGTTTATTATGGTTACCTTGAATTACATAGATTCAGTTCTGCTTATTTTCTCCACAGGACTAATATGAATCCTTTCAATCGCTATCCATTATGGACACCAATGTAAGCTTAATAGAATGCTATGTAGAATTATGGAAAAACAGTAAGTAGATGTTTGTTATACTTATATAAGATTATATAGTTACAAGGTATTGTTATCTCCTCATTGCTTGTATGAATCCGATAAAGCTCTTTCCACAAAGAATGCTATTGTAGACTGATTAGAATGAAACAGAGAATTTTAGAAAAACACTTTTAGAATGTTTATTATGGTTACCTTGAATTACATAGATTCAGTTCTGCTTATTTTCTCACAGGACTAATATGAATCCTTTCAATCGCTATCCATTATGGACACCAATGTAAGCTTAATAGAATGCTATGTAGAATTATGGAAAAACAGTAAGTAGATGTTTGTTATACTTATATAAGATTATATAGTTACAAGGTATTGTTATCTCCTCATTGCTTGTATGAATCCGATAAAGCTCTTTCCACAAAGAATGCTATTGTAGACTGATTAGAATGAAACAGAGAATTTTAGAAAAACACTTTTAGAATGTTTATTATGGTTACCTTGAATTACATAGATTCAGTTCTGCTTATTTTCTCCACGGGACTAATATGAATCCTTTCAATCGCTATCCATTATGGACACCAATGTAAGCTTAATAGAATGCTATGTAGAATTATGGAAAAACAGTAAGTAGATGTTTGTTATACTTATATAAGATTATATAGTTACTAGGTATTGTTATCTCCTCATTGCTTGTATGAATCCGATAAATCTCTTTCCACAAAGAATGGTATTGTAAACTGATTAGAATGAAACGGAGAATTATAGAAAAACCCTTAGAGAATGTTTATTATGGTATCCTTGAATTACATTGATTCAGTTCTGCCTAATTTCTTCGCAGTACTAATATGAATCCTTTCAATCGCTATCCATTATGAACACCAATGTAAGCTTAAGAGAATGCTACATAGAATTGTGGAAAAACAGTAAGTAGATGTATGTTATAATTATTTAATATAACATAATTACTAGGTATTGCTATCTCCTCATTGCTCTTATGAATCCGATAAATCTCTTTCCACAAAGAATGGTATTCTAAACTGATTCGAATGAAACGGAGAATTTTAGAAATACACTTAGAGAATGTTTATTATGGTAACCCTGAATTACCTAGATTTAGGCTGCTTGATATCTCTGCAGTACTGTTATGAATCCTTTCAAACGCTATCCACTATGAACACCAATGTAACCTAATAGAATGCTCCGTAGAATTGTGGAAAAACAGTAAGTAGATGTTTGTTATAATTATTTAATATAACATGGTATTGCTATCTCCTCATTGCTCTTATGAATCCGATAAATCTCTTTGCACAAAGAATGGTATTGTAAACTGATTCGAATGAAATGGAGAATTTTTAGAATACACTTAGAGAATGTTTATTATGGTAACCTTGAATTCCCTAGATTTAGTGCGGCTTGATATCTCCGCAGTACTGTTATGAATCCTTTCAATCGCTATCCACTATGAACACCGATGTAACCTTTATAAAATGCTACGTAGAATTGTGGAAAAACAGTAAGTAGATGTTTGTTATAATTATATAAGATTACATAGTTACTAGGTATTGCTATATTGTCATTTCTTGTATGAATTCGATCAACCTCTTTACATAAAGAATGCCAATGTAAACAGATTAGAATTAAACGAAGAATTCTAGAAAAACACTTAGTGAATGTTTGTTATGGTTACCTTGAATTACATAGATTTAGTCCTGCTTCATCAATATGCAGTACTGCTATGAATCCTTTCAATCGCTGTCCACTAATAACAGCAATGTAAGCTTAAAAGTATGCTAGGTAGAATTATGGAAAAACAGTAAGTAGATTGTTATAATTATATAAGATGACATAGTTACTAGGTATTGCAATCTCCTCATTGCTTGTATGAATCCGATAAAGCTCTTTCCACAAAGAATGCTATTGTAGACTGATTAGAATGAAACAGAGAATTTTAGAAAAACACTTTTAGAATGTTTATTATGGTTACCTTGAATTACATAGATTCAGTTCTGCTAATTTTCTCCACAGGACTAATATGAATCCTTTCAATCGCTATCCATTATGGACACCAATGTAAGCTTAATAGAATGCTATGTAGAATTATGGAAAAACAGTAAGTAGATGTTTGTTATACTTATATAAGATTATATAGTTACAAGGTATTGTTATCTCCTCATTGCTTGTTTGAATCCGATAAAGCTCTTTCCACAAAGAATGGTATTGTAAACTGATTAGAATGAAACGGAGAATTATAGAAAAACCCTTAGAGAATGTTTATTATGGTATCCTTGAATTACGTAGATTCAGTTCTGCTAATTTTCTCCACGGGACTAATATGAATCCTTTCAATCGCTATCCATTATGGACACCAATGTAAGCTTAATAGAATGCTACGTAGAATTATGGAAAAACAGTAAGTAGATGTTTGTTATACTTATATAAGATTATATAGTTACTAGGTATTGCTATCTCCTCATTGCTTGTATGAATCCGATAAAGCTCTTTCCACAAAGAATGATATTCTAAACTGATTCGAATGAAACGGAGAATTTTAGAAATACACTTAGAGAATGTTTATTATGGTAACCCTGAATTACCTAGATTTAGGGCTGCTTGATATCTCTGCAGTACACCAATGTAACCTTAATAGAATGCTACGTAGACTTATAGAATGTTTATTATGGTTACCTGGAATTACATAGATTCAGTTCTGCTAATTTTCTCCACGGGACTAATATGAATCCTTTCAATCGCTATCCATTATGGACACCAATGTAAGCTTAATAGAATGCTATGTAGAATTATGGAAAAACAGTAAGTAGATGTTTGTTATACTTATATAAGATTATATAGTTACTAGGTATTGCTATCTCCTCATTGCTTGTATGAATCCGATAAAGCTCTTTCCACAAAGAATGGTATTGTAAACTGATTAGAATGAAACGGAGAATTATAGAAAAACCCTTAGAGAATGTTTATTATGGTATCCTTGAATTACATTGATTCAGTTCTGCCTAATTTCTTCGCAGTACTAATATGAATCCTTTCAATCGCTATCCATTATGAACACCAATGTAAGCTTAAGAGAATGCTACATAGAATTGTGGAAAAACAGTAAGTAGATGTATGTTATAATTATTTAATATAACATAATTACTAGGTATTGCTATCTCCTCATTGCTCTTATGAATCCGATAAATCTCTTTCCACAAAGAATGGTATTCTAAACTGATTCGAATGAAACGGAGAATTTTAGAAATACACTTAGAGAATGTTTATTATGGTAACCCTGAATTACCTAGATTTAGGGCTGCTTGATATCTCTGCAGTACTGTTATGAATCCTTTCAAACGCTATCCACTATGAACACCAATGTAACCTTAATAGAATGCTCCGTAGAATTGTGGAAAAACAGTAAGTAGATGTTTGTTATAATTATTTAATATAACATGGTATTGCTATCTCCTCATTGCTCTTATGAATCCGATAAATCTCTTTCCACAAAGAATGGTATTGTAAACTGATTCGAATGAAATGGAGAATTTTTAGAAAAACACTTAGAGAATGTTTATTATGGTAACCATGAATTACCTAGATTTAGTGCTGCTTGATAGCTCCGCTTTACTTTTATGAATCCTTTCAATCGCTATCCACTATGAACACCGATGTAGCTTAATAGAATGCTACGTAGAATTGTGGAAAAACAGTAATGTTTGTTATAATTATATAAGATTACATAGTTACTAGGTATTGCTATATTGTCATTTCTTGTATGAATTCGATCAACCTCTTTACATAAAGAATGCCAATGTAAACAGATTAGAATTAAACGAAGAATTCTAGAAAAACACTTAGTGAATGTTTGTTATGGTTACCTTGAATTACATAGATTTAGTCCTGATTTATCAATATGCAGTACTGCTATGAATCCTTTCAATCGCTGTCCACTAATAACAGCAATGTAAGCTTAAAAGTATGCTAGGTAGAATTATGGAAAAACAGTAAGTAGATGTTTGTTATAATTATATAAGATAACATAGTTACTAGGTATTGCAATCTCCTCATTGCTTGTATGAATCCGATAAAGCTCTTTCCACAAAGAATGCTATTGTAGACTGATTAGAATGAAACAGAGAATTTTAGAAAAACACTTTTAGAATGTTTATTATGGTTACCTTGAATTACATAGATTCAGTTCTGCTTATTTTCTCCACAGGACTATTATGAATCCTTTCAATCGCTATCCATTATGGACACCAATGTAAGCTTAATAGAATGCTATGTAGAATTATGGAAAAACAGTAAGTAGATGTTTGTTATACTTATATAAGATTATATAGTTACAAGGTATTGCAATCTCCTCATTGCTTGTATGAATCCGATAAAGCTCTTTCCACAAAGAATGGTATTGTAAACTGATTAGAATGAAACGGAGAATTATAGAAAAACACTTAGAGAATGTTTATTATGGTTACCTTGAATTACATAGATTCAGTTCTGCTTATTTTCTCCACAGGACTAATATAAATCCTTTCAATCGCTATCTATTATGGACACCAATGTAAGCTTAATAGAATGCTATGTAGAATTATGGAAAAACAGTAAGTAGATGTTTGTTATAATTATTTAATATAACATGGTATTGCTATCTCCTCATTGCTCTTATGAATCCGATAAATCTCTTTCCACAAAGAATGGTATTGTAAACTGATTAGAATGAAACGGAGAATTATAGAAAAACACAGAGAATGTTTATTATGGTAACCTTGAATTCCTTAGATTTAGTGCTGCTTGATATCTCCGCAGTACTGTTATGAATCCTATCAATCGCTATCCACTATGAACACCGATGTAACCTTTATAAAATGCTACGTAGAATTGTGGAAAACCAGTAAGTAGATGTTTGTTATAATTATATAAGATTACATAGTTACTAGGTATTGCTATATTGTCATTTCTTGTATGAATTCGATCAACCTCTTTACATAAAGAATGCCAATGTAAACAGATTAGAATTAAACGAAGAATTCTAGAAAAACACTTAGTGAATGTTTGTTATGGTTACCTTGAATTACATAGATTTAGTCCTGCTTCATCAATATGCAGTACTGCTATGAATCCTTTCAATCGCTGTCCACTAATAACAGCAATGTAAGCTTAAAAGTATGCTAGGTAGAATTATGGAAAAACAGTAAGTAGATGTTTGTTATAATTATATAAGATGACATAGTTACTAGGTATTGCAATCTCCTCATTGCTTGTATAAGATGATGATGATATGATGATGATGATATTGGATTTATATCCCGCCCTCCACTCCGAAGAGTCTCAGAGCGGCTCACAATCTCCTTTACCTTCCTCCCCCACAACAGACACCCTGTGAGGTAGGTGGGGCTGGAGAGGGCTCTCACAGCAGCTGCCCTTTCAAGGACAACCTCTGCCAGAGCTATGGCTGACCCAAGGCCATTCCAGCAGGTGCAAGTGGAGGAGTGGGGAATCAAACCCGGTTCTCCCAGATAAGAGTCCTCACACTTAACCACTACACCAAACTGGCTCTCCGATAAATCCGATAAAGCTCTTTCCACAAAGAATGCTATTGTAGACTGATTAGAATGAAACAGAGAATTTTAGAAAAACACTTTTAGAATGTTTATTATGGTTACCTTGAATTACGTAGATTCAGTTCTGCTTATTTTCTCCACAGGACTAATATGAATCCTTTCAATCGCTATCCATTATGGACACCAATGTAAGCTTAATAGAATGCTATGTAGAATT
The DNA here is from genome assembly GCF_032191835.1 of Heteronotia binoei. NCBI lineage: Eukaryota > Metazoa > Chordata > Lepidosauria > Squamata > Gekkonidae > Heteronotia > Heteronotia binoei. Next base: position 7,167 of record NW_026800134.1, read on the forward strand.
ATGGAAAAACAGTAAGTAGATGTTTGTTATACTTATATAAGATTATATAGTTACTAGGTATTGCTATCTCCTCATTGCTGTTATGAATCCGATAAAGCTCTTTCCACAAAGAATGGTATTGTAAACTGATTAGAATGAAACGGAGAATTATAGAAAAACACTTAGAGAATGTTTATTATGGTAACCATGAATTACCTAGATTTATTGGTGCTTGATAGCTGCGCTTTACTGTTATGAATCCTTTCAATCGCTATACACTATGAACACCAATGTAGGCTTAATAGAATGCTACGTAGAATTGTGGAAAAACAGTAAGTAGATGTTCGTTATACTTATATAAGATTATATAGTTACAAGGTATTGTTATCTCCTCATTGCTTGTATGAATCCGATAAAGCTCTTTCCACAAAGAATGCTATTGTAGACTAATTAGAATGAAACAAAGAATTTTAGAAAAACACTTATAGAATGTTTATTATGGTTACCTTGAATTACATAGATTCAGTTCTGCTAATTTTCTCCACGGGACTAATATGAATCCTTTCAATCGCTATCCATTATGGACACCAATGTAAGCTTAATAGAATGCTATGTAGAATTATGGAAAAACAGTAAGTAGATGTTTGTTATACTTATATAAGATTATATAGTTACTAGGTATTGTTATCTCCTCATTGCTTGTATGAATCCGATAAAGCTCTTTCCACAAAGTATGATATTCTAAACTGATTCGAATGAAACGGAGAATTTTAGAAATACACTTAGAGAATGTTTATTATGGTAACCCTGAATTACCTAGATTTAGGGCTGCTTGATATCTCTGCAGTACACCAATGTAACCTTAATAGAATGCTACGTAGACTTATAGAATGTTTATTATGGTTACCTGGAATTACATAGATTCAGTTCTGCTAATTTTCTCCACGGGACTAATATGAATCCTTTCAATCGCTATCCATTATGGACACCAATGTAAGCTTAATAGAATGCTATGTAGAATTATGGAAAAACAGTAAGTAGATGTTTGTTATACTTATATAAGATTATATAGTTACTAGGTATTGCTATCTCCTCATTGCTTGTATGAATCCGATAAAGCTCTTTCCACAAAGAATGGTATTGTAAACTGATTAGAATGAAACGGAGAATTATAGAAAAACCCTTAGAGAATGTTTATTATGGTATCCTTGAATTACATTGATTCAGTTCTGCCTAATTTCTTCGCAGTACTAATATGAATCCTTTCAATCGCTATCCATTATGAACAGCAATGTAAGCTTAAGAGAATGCTACATAGAATTGTGGAAAAACAGTAAGTAGATGTATGTTATAATTATTTAATATAACATAATTACTAGGTATTGCTATCTCCTCATTGCTCTTATGAATCCGATAAATCTCTTTCCACAAAGAATGGTATTCTAAACTGATTCGAATGAAACGGAGAATTTTAGAAATACACTTAGAGAATGTTTATTATGGTAACCCTGAATTACCTAGATTTAGGGCTGCTTGATATCTCTGCAGTACTGTTATGAATCCTTTCAAACGCTATCCACTATGAACACCAATGTAACCTTAATAGAATGCTCCGTAGAATTGTGGAAAAACAGTAAGTAGATGTTTGTTATAATTATTTAATATAACATGGTATTGCTATCTCCTCATTGCTCTTATGAATCCGATAAATCTCTTTCCACAAAGAATGGTATTGTAAACTGATTCGAATGAAATGGAGAATTTTTAGAAAAACACTTAGAGAATGTTTATTATGGTAACCATGAATTACCTAGATTTAGTGCTGCTTGATAGCTCCGCTTTACTTTTATGAATCCTTTCAATCGCTATCCACTATGAACACCGATGTAGCTTAATAGAATGCTACGTAGAATTGTGGAAAAACAGTAATGTTTGTTATAATTATATAAGATTATATAGTTACTAGGTATTGCTATCTCCTCGTTGCTTGTATGAATCCGATAAAGCTCTTTCCACAAAGAATGGTATTGTAAACTGATTAGAATGAAACGGAGAATTATAGAAAAACACAGAGAATGTTTATTATGGTAACCTTGAATTCCCTAGATTTAGTGCTGCTTGATATCTCCGCAGTACTGTTATGAATCCTTTCAATCGCTATCCACTATGAACACCGATGTAACCTTTATAAAATGCTACGTAGAATTGTGGAAAAACAGTAAGTAGATGTTTGTTATAATTATATAAGATTACATAGTTACTAGGTATTGCTATATTGTCATTTCTTGTATGAATTCGATCAACCTCTTTACATAAAGAATGCCAATGTAAACAGATTAGAATTAAACGAAGAATCCTAGAAAAACACTTAGTGAATGTTTGTTATGGTTACCTTGAATTACATAGATTTAGTCCTGCTTCATCAATATGCAGTACTGCTATGAATCCTTTCAATCGCTGTCCACTAATAACAGCAATGTAAGCTTAAAAGTATGCTAGGTAGAATTATGGAAAAACAGTAAGTAGATGTTTGTTATAATTATATAAGATGACATAGTTACTAGGTATCGCAATCTCCTCATTGCTTGTATGAATCCGATAAAGCTCTTTCCACAAAGAATGCTATTGTAGACTGATTAGAATGAAACAGAGAATTTTAGAAAAACACTTTTAGAATGTTTATTATGGTTACCTTGAATTACATAGATTCAGTTCTGCTTATTTTCTCCACAGGACTAATATGAATCCTTTCAATCGCTATCCATTATGGACACCAATGTAAGCTTAATAGAATGCTATGTAGAATTATGGAAAAACAGTAAGTAGATGTTTGTTATACTTATATAAGATTATATAGTTACAAGGTATTGTTATCTCCTCATTGCTTGTATGAATCCGATAAAGCTCTTTCCACAAAGAATGCTATTGTAGACTAATTAGAATGAAACAAAGAATTTTAGAAAAACACTTATAGAATGTTTATTATGGTTACCTTGAATTACATAGATTCAGTTCTGCTAATTTTCTCCACGGGACTAATATGAATCCTTTCAATCGCTATCCATTATGGACACCAATGTAAGCTTAATAGAATGCTATGTAGAATTATGGAAAAACAGTAAGTAGATGTTTGTTATACTTCTATAAGATTATATAGTTACTAGGTATTGCAATCTCCTCATTGCTTGTATGAATCCGATAAAGCTCTTTCCACAAAGAATGCTATTGTAGACTGATTAGAATGAAACAGAGAATTTTAGAAAAACACTTTTAGAATGTTTATTATGGTTACCTTGAATTACATAGATTCAGTTCTGCTTATTTTCTCCACAGGACTAATATGAATCCTTTCAATCGCTATCCATTATGGACACCAATGTAAGCTTAATAGAATGCTATGTAGAATTATGGAAAAACAGTAAGTAGATGTTTGTTATACTTATATAAGATTATATAGTTACAAGGTATTGTTATCTCCTCATTGCTTGTATGAATCCGATAAAGCTCTTTCCACAAAGAATGCTATTGTAGACTGATTAGAATGAAACAGAGAATTTTAGAAAAACACTTTTAGAATGTTTATTATGGTTACCTTGAATTACATAGATTCAGTTCTGCTTATTTTCTCCACAGGACTAATATGAATCCTTTCAATCGCTATCCATTATGGACACCAATGTAAGCTTAATAGAATGCTATGTAGAATTATGGAAAAACAGTAAGTAGATGTTTGTTATACTTATATAAGATTATATAGTTACAAGGTATTGTTATCTCCTCATTGCTTGTATGAATCCGATAAAGCTCTTTCCACAAAGAATGCTATTGTAGACTGATTAGAATGAAACAGAGAATTTTAGAAAAACACTTTTAGAATGTTTATTATGGTTACCTTGAATTACATAGATTCAGTTCTGCTTATTTTCTCCACGGGACTAATATGAATCCTTTCAATCGCTATCCATTATGGACACCAATGTAAGCTTAATAGAATGCTATGTAGAATTATGGAAAAACAGTAAGTAGATGTTTGTTATACTTATATAAGATTATATAGTTACTAGGTATTGTTATCTCCTCATTGCTTGTATGAATCCGATAAATCTCTTTCCACAAAGAATGGTATTGTAAACTGATTAGAATGAAACGGAGAATTATAGAAAAACCCTTAGAGAATGTTTATTATGGTATCCTTGAATTACATTGATTCAGTTCTGCCTAATTTCTTCGCAGTACTAATATGAATCCTTTCAATCGCTATCCATTATGAACACCAATGTAAGCTTAAGAGAATGCTACATAGAATTGTGGAAAAACAGTAAGTAGATGTATGTTATAATTATTTAATATAACATAATTACTAGGTATTGCTATCTCCTCATTGCTCTTATGAATCCGATAAATCTCTTTCCACAAAGAATGGTATTCTAAACTGATTCGAATGAAACGGAGAATTTTAGAAATACACTTAGAGAATGTTTATTATGGTAACCCTGAATTACCTAGATTTAGGGCTGCTTGATATCTCTGCAGTACTGTTATGAATCCTTTCAAACGCTATCCACTATGAACACCAATGTAACCTTAATAGAATGCTCCGTAGAATTGTGGAAAAACAGTAAGTAGATGTTTGTTATAATTATTTAATATAACATGGTATTGCTATCTCCTCATTGCTCTTATGAATCCGATAAATCTCTTTGCACAAAGAATGGTATTGTAAACTGATTCGAATGAAATGGAGAATTTTTAGAAATACACTTAGAGAATGTTTATTATGGTAACCTTGAATTCCCTAGATTTAGTGCGGCTTGATATCTCCGCAGTACTGTTATGAATCCTTTCAATCGCTATCCACTATGAACACCGATGTAACCTTTATAAAATGCTACGTAGAATTGTGGAAAAACAGTAAGTAGATGTTTGTTATAATTATATAAGATTACATAGTTACTAGGTATTGCTATATTGTCATTTCTTGTATGAATTCGATCAACCTCTTTACATAAAGAATGCCAATGTAAACAGATTAGAATTAAACGAAGAATTCTAGAAAAACACTTAGTGAATGTTTGTTATGGTTACCTTGAATTACATAGATTTAGTCCTGCTTCATCAATATGCAGTACTGCTATGAATCCTTTCAATCGCTGTCCACTAATAACAGCAATGTAAGCTTAAAAGTATGCTAGGTAGAATTATGGAAAAACAGTAAGTAGATTGTTATAATTATATAAGATGACATAGTTACTAGGTATTGCAATCTCCTCATTGCTTGTATGAATCCGATAAAGCTCTTTCCACAAAGAATGCTATTGTAGACTGATTAGAATGAAACAGAGAATTTTAGAAAAACACTTTTAGAATGTTTATTATGGTTACCTTGAATTACATAGATTCAGTTCTGCTAATTTTCTCCACAGGACTAATATGAATCCTTTCAATCGCTATCCATTATGGACACCAATGTAAGCTTAATAGAATGCTATGTAGAATTATGGAAAAACAGTAAGTAGATGTTTGTTATACTTATATAAGATTATATAGTTACAAGGTATTGTTATCTCCTCATTGCTTGTTTGAATCCGATAAAGCTCTTTCCACAAAGAATGGTATTGTAAACTGATTAGAATGAAACGGAGAATTATAGAAAAACCCTTAGAGAATGTTTATTATGGTATCCTTGAATTACGTAGATTCAGTTCTGCTAATTTTCTCCACGGGACTAATATGAATCCTTTCAATCGCTATCCATTATGGACACCAATGTAAGCTTAATAGAATGCTACGTAGAATTATGGAAAAACAGTAAGTAGATGTTTGTTATACTTATATAAGATTATATAGTTACTAGGTATTGCTATCTCCTCATTGCTTGTATGAATCCGATAAAGCTCTTTCCACAAAGAATGATATTCTAAACTGATTCGAATGAAACGGAGAATTTTAGAAATACACTTAGAGAATGTTTATTATGGTAACCCTGAATTACCTAGATTTAGGGCTGCTTGATATCTCTGCAGTACACCAATGTAACCTTAATAGAATGCTACGTAGACTTATAGAATGTTTATTATGGTTACCTGGAATTACATAGATTCAGTTCTGCTAATTTTCTCCACGGGACTAATATGAATCCTTTCAATCGCTATCCATTATGGACACCAATGTAAGCTTAATAGAATGCTATGTAGAATTATGGAAAAACAGTAAGTAGATGTTTGTTATACTTATATAAGATTATATAGTTACTAGGTATTGCTATCTCCTCATTGCTTGTATGAATCCGATAAAGCTCTTTCCACAAAGAATGGTATTGTAAACTGATTAGAATGAAACGGAGAATTATAGAAAAACCCTTAGAGAATGTTTATTATGGTATCCTTGAATTACATTGATTCAGTTCTGCCTAATTTCTTCGCAGTACTAATATGAATCCTTTCAATCGCTATCCATTATGAACACCAATGTAAGCTTAAGAGAATGCTACATAGAATTGTGGAAAAACAGTAAGTAGATGTATGTTATAATTATTTAATATAACATAATTACTAGGTATTGCTATCTCCTCATTGCTCTTATGAATCCGATAAATCTCTTTCCACAAAGAATGGTATTCTAAACTGATTCGAATGAAACGGAGAATTTTAGAAATACACTTAGAGAATGTTTATTATGGTAACCCTGAATTACCTAGATTTAGGGCTGCTTGATATCTCTGCAGTACTGTTATGAATCCTTTCAAACGCTATCCACTATGAACACCAATGTAACCTTAATAGAATGCTCCGTAGAATTGTGGAAAAACAGTAAGTAGATGTTTGTTATAATTATTTAATATAACATGGTATTGCTATCTCCTCATTGCTCTTATGAATCCGATAAATCTCTTTCCACAAAGAATGGTATTGTAAACTGATTCGAATGAAATGGAGAATTTTTAGAAAAACACTTAGAGAATGTTTATTATGGTAACCATGAATTACCTAGATTTAGTGCTGCTTGATAGCTCCGCTTTACTTTTATGAATCCTTTCAATCGCTATCCACTATGAACACCGATGTAGCTTAATAGAATGCTACGTAGAATTGTGAAAAAAGAGTAATGTTTGTTATAATTATATAAGATTACATAGTTACTAGGTATTGCTATATTGTCATTTCTTGTATGAATTCGATCAACCTCTTTACATAAAGAATGCCAATGTAAACAGATTAGAATTAAACGAAGAATTCTAGAAAAACACTTAGTGAATGTTTGTTATGGTTACCTTGAATTACATAGATTTAGTCCTGATTTATCAATATGCAGTACTGCTATGAATCCTTTCAATCGCTGTCCACTAATAACAGCAATGTAAGCTTAAAAGTATGCTAGGTAGAATTATGGAAAAACAGTAAGTAGATGTTTGTTATAATTATATAAGATAACATAGTTACTAGGTATTGCAATCTCCTCATTGCTTGTATGAATCCGATAAAGCTCTTTCCACAAAGAATGCTATTGTAGACTGATTAGAATGAAACAGAGAATTTTAGAAAAACACTTTTAGAATGTTTATTATGGTTACCTTGAATTACATAGATTCAGTTCTGCTTATTTTCTCCACAGGACTATTATGAATCCTTTCAATCGCTATCCATTATGGACACCAATGTAAGCTTAATAGAATGCTATGTAGAATTATGGAAAAACAGTAAGTAGATGTTTGTTATACTTATATAAGATTATATAGTTACAAGGTATTGCAATCTCCTCATTGCTTGTATGAATCCGATAAAGCTCTTTCCACAAAGAATGGTATTGTAAACTGATTAGAATGAAACGGAGAATTATAGAAAAACACTTAGAGAATGTTTATTATGGTTACCTTGAATTACATAGATTCAGTTCTGCTTATTTTCTCCACAGGACTAATATAAATCCTTTCAATCGCTATCTATTATGGACACCAATGTAAGCTTAATAGAATGCTATGTAGAATTATGGAAAAACAGTAAGTAGATGTTTGTTATAATTATTTAATATAACATGGTATTGCTATCTCCTCATTGCTCTTATGAATCCGATAAATCTCTTTCCACAAAGAATGGTATTGTAAACTGATTAGAATGAAACGGAGAATTATAGAAAAACACAGAGAATGTTTATTATGGTAACCTTGAATTCCTTAGATTTAGTGCTGCTTGATATCTCCGCAGTACTGTTATGAATCCTATCAATCGCTATCCACTATGAACACCGATGTAACCTTTATAAAATGCTACGTAGAATTGTGGAAAACCAGTAAGTAGATGTTTGTTATAATTATATAAGATTACATAGTTACTAGGTATTGCTATATTGTCATTTCTTGTATGAATTCGATCAACCTCTTTACATAAAGAATGCCAATGTAAACAGATTAGAATTAAACGAAGAATTCTAGAAAAACACTTAGTGAATGTTTGTTATGGTTACCTTGAATTACATAGATTTAGTCCTGCTTCATCAATATGCAGTACTGCTATGAATCCTTTCAATCGCTGTCCACTAATAACAGCAATGTAAGCTTAAAAGTATGCTAGGTAGAATTATGGAAAAACAGTAAGTAGATGTTTGTTATAATTATATAAGATGACATAGTTACTAGGTATTGCAATCTCCTCATTGCTTGTATAAATCCGATAAAGCTCTTTCCACAAAGAATGCTATTGTAGACTGATTAGAATGAAACAGAGAATTTTAGAAAAACACTTTTAGAATGTTTATTATGGTTACCTTGAATTACGTAGATTCAGTTCTGCTTATTTTCTCCACAGGACTAATATGAATCCTTTCAATCGCTATCCATTATGGACACCAATGTAAGCTTAATAGAATGCTATGTAGAATTATGGAAAAACAGTAAGTAGATGTTTGTTATACTTATATAAGATTATATAGTTACTAGGTATTGCTATCTCCTCATTGCTGTTATGAATCCGATAAAGCTCTTTCCACAAAGAATGGTATTGTAAACTGATTAGAATGAAACGGAGAATTATAGAAAAACACTTAGAGAATGTTTATTATGGTAACCATGAATTACCTAGATTTATTGGTGCTTGATAGCTGCGCTTTACTGTTATGAATCCTTTCAATCGCTATACACTATGAACACCAATGTAGGCTTAATAGAATGCTACGTAGAATTGTGGAAAAACAGTAAGTAGATGTTCGTTATACTTATATAAGATTATATAGTTACAAGGTATTATCTCCTCATTGCTTGTATGAATCCGATAAAGCTCTTTCCACAAAGAATGCTATTGTAGACTAATTAGAATGAAACAGAGAATTTTAGAAAAACACTTATAGAATGTTTATTATGGTTACCTGGAATTACAAAGATTCAGTTCTGCTAATTTTCTCCACGGGACTAATATGAATCCTTTCAATCGCTATCCATTATGGACACCAATGTAAGCTTAATAGAATGCTATGTAGAATTATGGAAAAACAGTAAGTAGATGTTTGTTATACTTATATAAGATTATATAGTTACAAGGTATTGTTATCTCCTCATTGCTTGTATGAATCCGATAAAGCTCTTTCCACAAAGAATGCTATTGTAGACTAATTAGAATGAAACAAAGAATTTTAGAAAAACACTTATAGAATGTTTATTATGGTTACCTTGAATTACATAGATTCAGTTCTGCTAATTTTCTCCACGGGACTAATATGAATCCTTTCAATCGCTATCCATTATGGACACCAATGTAAGCTTAATAGAATGCTATGTAGAATTATGGAAAAACAGTAAGTAGATGTTTGTTATACTTATATAAGATTATATAGTTACTAGGTATTGTTATCTCCTCATTGCTTGTATGAATCCGATAAAGCTCTTTCCACAAAGTATGATATTCTAAACTGATTCGAATGAAACGGAGAATTTTAGAAATACACTTAGAGAATGTTTATTATGGTAACCCTGAATTACCTAGATTTAGGGCTGCTTGATATCTCTGCAGTACACCAATGTAACCTTAATAGAATGCTACGTAGACTTATAGAATGTTTATTATGGTTACCTGGAATTACATAGATTCAGTTCTGCTAATTTTCTCCACGGGACTAATATGAATCCTTTCAATCGCTATCCATTATGGACACCAATGTAAGCTTAATAGAATGCTATGTAGAATTATGGAAAAACAGTAAGTAGATGTTTGTTATACTTATATAAGATTATATAGTTACTAGGTATTGCTATCTCCTCATTGCTTGTATGAATCCGATAAAGCTCTTTCCACAAAGAATGGTATTGTAAACTGATTAGAATGAAACGGAGAATTATAGAAAAACCCTTAGAGAATGTTTATTATGGTATCCTTGAATTACATTGATTCAGTTCTGCCTAATTTCTTCGCAGTACTAATATGAATCCTTTCAATCGCTATCCATTATGAACAGCAATGTAAGCTTAAGAGAATGCTACATAGAATTGTGGAAAAACAGTAAGTAGATGTATGTTATAATTATTTAATATAACATAATTACTAGGTATTGCTATATCCTCATTGCTCTTATGAATCCGATAAATCTCTTTCCACAAAGAATGGTATTCTAAACTGATTCGAATGAAACGGAGAATTTTAGAAATACACTTAGAGAATGTTTATTATGGTAACCCTGAATTACCTAGATTTAGGGCTGCTTGATATCTCTGCAGTACTGTTATGAATCCTTTCAAACGCTATCCACTATGAACACCAATGTAACCTTAATAGAATGCTCCGTAGAATTGTGGAAAAACAGTAAGTAGATGTTTGTTATAATTATTTAATATAACATGGTATTGCTATCTCCTCATTGCTCTTATGAATCCGATAAATCTCTTTCCACAAAGAATGGTATTGTAAACTGATTCGAATGAAATGGAGAATTTTTAGAAAAACACTTAGAGAATGTTTATTATGGTAACCATGAATTACCTAGATTTAGTGCTGCTTGATAGCTCCGCTTTACTTTTATGAATCCTTTCAATCGCTATCCACTATGAACACCGATGTAGCTTAATAGAATGCTACGTAGAATTGTGGAAAAACAGTAATGTTTGTTATAATTATATAAGATTATATAGTTACTAGGTATTGCTATCTCCTCGTTGCTTGTATGAATCCGATAAAGCTCTTTCCACAAAGAATGGTATTGTAAACTGATTAGAATGAAACGGAGAATTATAGAAAAACACAGAGAATGTTTATTATGGTAACCTTGAATTCCCTAGATTTAGTGCTGCTTGATATCTCCGCAGTACTGTTATGAATCCTTTCAATCGCTATCCACTATGAACACCGATGTAACCTTTATAAAATGCTACGTAGAATTGTGGAAAAACAGTAAGTAGATGTTTGTTATAATTATATAAGATTACATAGTTACTAGGTATTGCTATATTGTCATTTCTTGTATGGATTCGATCAACCTCTTTACATAAAGAATGCCAATGTAAACAGATTAGAATTAAACGAAGAATCCTAGAAAAACACTTAGTGAATGTTTGTTATGGTTACCTTGAATTACATAGATTTAGTCCTGCTTCATCAATATGCAGTACTGCTATGAATCCTTTCAATCGCTGTCCACTAATAACAGCAATGTAAGCTTAAAAGTATGCTAGGTAGAATTATGGAAAAACAGTAAGTAGATGTTTGTTATAATTATATAAGATGACATAGTTACTAGGTATCGCAATCTCCTCATTGCTTGTATGAATCCGATAAAGCTCTTTCCACAAAGAATGCTATTGTAGACTGATTAGAATGAAACAGAGAATTTTAGAAAAACACTTTTAGAATGTTTATTATGGTTACCTTGAATTACATAGATTCAGTTCTGCTTATTTTCTCCACAGGACTAATATGAATCCTTTCAATCGCTATCCATTATGGACACCAATGTAAGCTTAATAGAATGCTATGTAGAATTATGGAAAAACAGTAAGTAGATGTTTGTTATACTTATATAAGATTATATAGTTACAAGGTATTGTTATCTCCTCATTGCTTGTATGAATCCGATAAAGCTCTTTCCACAAAGAATGCTATTGTAGACTAATTAGAATGAAACAAAGAATTTTAGAAAAACACTTATAGAATGTTTATTATGGTTACCTTGAATTACATAGATTCAGTTCTGCTAATTTTCTCCACGGGACTAATATGAATCCTTTCAATCGCTATCCATTATGGACACCAATGTAAGCTTAATAGAATGCTATGTAGAATTATGGAAAAACAGTAAGTAGATGTTTGTTATACTTCTATAAGATTATATAGTTACTAGGTATTGCAATCTCCTCATTGCTTGTATGAATCCGATAAAGCTCTTTCCACAAAGAATGCTATTGTAGACTGATTAGAATGAAACAGAGAATTTTAGAAAAACACTTTTAGAATGTTTATTATGGTTACCTTGAATTACATAGATTCAGTTCTGCTTATTTTCTCCACAGGACTAATATGAATCCTTTCAATCGCTATCCATTATGGACACCAATGTAAGCTTAATAGAATGCTATGTAGAATTATGGAAAAACAGTAAGTAGATGTTTGTTATACTTATATAAGATTATATAGTTACAAGGTATTGTTATCTCCTCATTGCTTGTATGAATCCGATAAAGCTCTTTCCACAAAGAATGCTATTGTAGACTGATTAGAATGAAACAGAGAATTTTAGAAAAACACTTTTAGAATGTTTATTATGGTTACCTTGAATTACATAGATTCAGTTCTGCTTATTTTCTCCACAGGACTAATATGAATCCTTTCAATCGCTATCCATTATGGACACCAATGTAAGCTTAATAGAATGCTATGTAGAATTATGGAAAAACAGTAAGTAGATGTTTGTTATACTTATATAAGATTATATAGTTACAAGGTATTGTTATCTCCTCATTGCTTGTATGAATCCGATAAAGCTCTTTCCACAAAGAATGCTATTGTAGACTGATTAGAATGAAACAGAGAATTTTAGAAAAACACTTTTAGAATGTTTATTATGGTTACCTTGAATTACATAGATTCAGTTCTGCTTATTTTCTCCACGGGACTAATATGAATCCTTTCAATCGCTATCCATTATGGACACCAATGTAAGCTTAATAGAATGCTATGTAGAATTATGGAAAAACAGTAAGTAGATGTTTGTTATACTTATATAAGATTATATAGTTACTAGGTATTGTTATCTCCTCATTGCTTGTATGAATCCGATAAATCTCTTTCCACAAAGAATGGTATTGTAAACTGATTAGAATGAAACGGAGAATTATAGAAAAACCCTTAGAGAATGTTTATTATGGTATCCTTGAATTACATTGATTCAGTTCTGCCTAATTTCTTCGCAGTACTAATATGAATCCTTTCAATCGCTATCCATTATGAACACCAATGTAAGCTTAAGAGAATGCTACATAGAATTGTGGAAAAACAGTAAGTAGATGTATGTTATAATTATTTAATATAACATAATTACTAGGTATTGCTATCTCCTCATTGCTCTTATGAATCCGATAAATCTCTTTCCACAAAGAATGGTATTCTAAACTGATTCGAATGAAACGGAGAATTTTAGAAATACACTTAGAGAATGTTTATTATGGTAACCCTGAATTACCTAGATTTAGGGCTGCTTGATATCTCTGCAGTACTGTTATGAATCCTTTCAAACGCTATCCACTATGAACACCAATGTAACCTTAATAGAATGCTCCGTAGAATTGTGGAAAAACAGTAAGTAGATGTTTGTTATAATTATTTAATATAACATGGTATTGCTATCTCCTCATTGCTCTTATGAATCCGATAAATCTCTTTCCACAAAGAATGGTATTGTAAACTGATTCGAATGAAATGGAGAATTTTTAGAAAAACACTTAAGAATGTTTATTATGGTAACCATGAATTACCTAGATTTAGTGCTGCTTGATAGCTCCGCTTTACTTTTATGAATCCTTTCAATCGCTATCCACTATGAACACCGATGTAGCTTAATAGAATGCTACGTAGAATTGTGGAAAAACAGTAATGTTTGTTATAATTATATAAGATTACATAGTTACTAGGTATTGCTATATTGTCATTTCTTGTATGAATTCGATCAACCTCTTTACATAAAGAATGCCAATGTAAACAGATTAGAATTAAACGAAGAATCCTAGAAAAACACTTAGTGAATGTTTGTTATGGTTACCTTGAATTACATAGATTTAGTCCTGCTTCATCAATATGCAGTACTGCTATGAATCCTTTCAATCGCTGTCCACTAATAACAGCAATGTAAGCTTAAAAGTATGCTAGGTAGAATTATGGAAAAACAGTAAGTAGATGTTTGTTATAATTATATAAGATGACATAGTTACTAGGTATTGCAATCTCCTCATTGCTTGTATGAATCCGATAAAGCTCTTTCCACAAAGAATGCTATTGTAGACTGATTAGAATGAAACAGAGAATTTTAGAAAAACACTTTTAGAATGTTTATTATGGTTACCTTGAATTACATAGATTCAGTTCTGCTAATTTTCTCCACAGGACTAATATGAATCCTTTCAATCGCTATCCATTATGGACACCAATGTAAGCTTAATAGAATGCTATGTAGAATTATGGAAAAACAGTAAGTAGATGTTTGTTATACTTATATAAGATTATATAGTTACAAGGTATTGTTATCTCCTCATTGCTTGTTTGAATCCGATAAAGCTCTTTCCACAAAGAATGGTATTGTAAACTGATTAGAATGAAACGGAGAATTATAGAAAAACCCTTAGAGAATGTTTATTATGGTATCCTTGAATTACATAGATTCAGTTCTGCTAATTTTCTCCACGGGACTAATATGAATCCTTTCAATCGCTATCCATTATGGACACCAATGTAAGCTTAATAGAATGCTACGTAGAATTATGGAAAAACAGTAAGTAGATGTTTGTAATACTTATATAAGATTATATAGTTACTAGGTATTGCTATCTCCTCATTGCTTGTATGAATCCGATAAAGCTCTTTCCACAAAGAATGATATTCTAAACTGATTCGAATGAAACGGAGAATTTTAGAAATACACTTAGAGAATGTTTATTATGGTAACCCTGAATTACCTAGATTTAGGGCTGCTTGATATCCCTGCAGTACACCAATGTAACCTTAATAGAATGCTACGTAGACTTATAGAATGTTTATTATGGTTACCTGGAATTACATAGATTCAGTTCTGCTAATTTTCTCCACGGGACTAATATGAATCCTTTCAATCGCTATCCATTATGGACACCAATGTAAGCTTAATAGAATGCTATGTAGAATTATGGAAAAACAGTAAGTAGATGTTTGTTATACTTATATAAGATTATATAGTTACTAGGTATTGCTATCTCCTCATTGCTTGTATGAATCCGATAAAGCTCTTTCCACAAAGAATGGTATTGTAAACTGATTAGAATGAAACGGAGAATTATAGAAAAACCCTTAGAGAATGTTTATTATGGTATCCTTGAATTACATTGATTCAGTTCTGCCTAATTTCTTCGCAGTACTAATATGAATCCTTTCAATCGCTATCCATTATGAACACCAATGTAAGCTTAAGAGAATGCTACATAGAATTGTGGAAAAACAGTAAGTAGATGTATGTTATAATTATTTAATATAACATAATTACTAGGTATTGCTATCTCCTCATTGCTCTTATGAATCCGATAAATCTCTTTCCACAAAGAATGGTATTCTAAACTGATTCGAATGAAACGGAGAATTTTAGAAATACACTTAGAGAATGTTTATTATGGTAACCCTGAATTACCTAGATTTAGGGCTGCTTGATATCTCTGCAGTACTGTTATGAATCCTTTCAAACGCTATCCACTATGAACACCAATGTAACCTTAATAGAATGCTCCGTAGAATTGTGGAAAAACAGTAAGTAGATGTTTGTTATAATTATTTAATATAACATGGTATTGCTATCTCCTCATTGCTCTTATGAATCCGATAAATCTCTTTCCACAAAGAATGGTATTGTAAACTGATTCGAATGAAATGGAGAATTTTTAGAAAAACACTTAGAGAATGTTTATTATGGTAACCATGAATTACCTAGATTTAGTGCTGCTTGATAGCTCCGCTTTACTTTTATGAATCCTTTCAATCGCTATCCACTATGAACACCGATGTAGCTTAATAGAATGCTACGTAGAATTGTGGAAAAACAGTAATGTTTGTTATAATTATATAAGTTTACATAGTTACTAGGTATTGCTATATTGTCATTTCTTGTATGAATTCGATCAACCTCTTTACATAAAGAATGCCAATGTAAACAGATTAGAATTAAACGAAGAATCCTAGAAAAACACTTAGTGAATGTTTGTTATGGTTACCTTGAATTACATAGATTTAGTCCTGCTTCATCAATATGCAGTACTGCTATGAATCCTTTCAATCGCTGTCCACTAATAACAGCAATGTAAGCTTAAAAGTATGCTAGGTAGAATTATGGAAAAACAGTAAGTAGATGTTTGTTATAATTATATAAGATGACATAGTTACTAGGTATCGCAATCTCCTCATTGCTTGTATGAATCCGATAAAGCTCTTTCCACAAAGAATGCTATTGTAGACTGATTAGAATGAAACAGAGAATTTTAGAAAAACACTTTTAGAATGTTTATTATGGTTACCTTGAATTACATAGATTCAGTTCTGCTTATTTTCTCCACAGGACTAATATGAATCCTTTCAATCGCTATCCATTATGGACACCAATGTAAGCTTAATAGAATGCTATGTAGAATTATGGAAAAACAGTAAGTAGATGTTTGTTATACTTATATAAGATTATATAGTTACAAGGTATTGTTATCTCCTCATTGCTTGTATGAATCCGATAAAGCTCTTTCCACAAAGAATGCTATTGTAGACTAATTAGAATGAAACAAAGAATTTTAGAAAAACACTTATAGAATGTTTATTATGGTTACCTTGAATTACATAGATTCAGTTCTGCTAATTTTCTCCACGGGACTAATATGAATCCTTTCAATCGCTATCCATTATGGACACCAATGTAAGCTTAATAGAATGCTATGTAGAATTATGGAAAAACAGTAAGTAGATGTTTGTTATACTTCTATAAGATTATATAGTTACTAGGTATTGCAATCTCCTCATTGCTTGTATGAATCCGATAAAGCTCTTTCCACAAAGAATGCTATTGTAGACTGATTAGAATGAAACAGAGAATTTTAGAAAAACACTTTTAGAACGTTTATTATGGTTACCTTGAATTACATAGATTCAGTTCTGCTTATTTTCTCCACAGGACTAATATGAATCCTTTCAATCGCTATCCATTATGGACACCAATGTAAGCTTAATAGAATGCTATGTAGAATTATGGAAAAACAGTAAGTAGATGTTTGTTATACTTATATAAGATTATATAGTTACAAGGTATTGTTATCTCCTCATTGCTTGTATGAATCCGATAAAGCTCTTTCCACAAAGAATGCTATTGTAGACTGATTAGAATGAAACAGAGAATTTTAGAAAAACACTTTTAGAATGTTTATTATGGTTACCTTGAATTACATAGATTCAGTTCTGCTTATTTTCTCCACAGGACGAATATGAATCCTTTCAATCGCTATCCATTATGGACACCAATGTAAGCTTAATAGAATGCTATGTAGAATTATGGAAAAACAGTAAGTAGATGTTTGTTATACTTATATAAGATTATATAGTTACAAGGTATTGTTATCTCCTCATTGCTTGTATGAATCCGATAAAGCTCTTTCCACAAAGAATGCTATTGTAGACTGATTAGAATGAAACAGAGAATTTTAGAAAAACACTTTTAGAATGTTTATTATGGTTACCTTGAATTACATAGATTCAGTTCTGCTTATTTTCTCCACGGGACTAATATGAATCCTTTCAATCGCTATCCATTATGGACACCAATGTAAGCTTAATAGAATGCTATGTAGAATTATGGAAAAACAGTAAGTAGATGTTTGTTATACTTATATAAGATTATATAGTTACTAGGTATTGCTATCTCCTCATTGCTTGTATGAATCCGATAAAGCTCTTTCCACAAAGAATGATATTCTAAACTGATTCGAATGAAACGGAGAATTTTAGAAATACACTTAGAGAATGTTTATTATGGTAACCCTGAATTACCTAGATTTAGGGCTGCTTGATATCTCTGCAGTACACCAATGTAACCTTAATAGAATGCTACGTAGACTTATAGAATGTTTATTATGGTTACCTGGAATTACATAGATTCAGTTCTGCTAATTTTCTCCACGGGACTAATATGAATCCTTTCAATCGCTATCCATTATGGACACCAATGTAAGCTTAATAGAATGCTATGTAGAATTATGGAAAAACAGTAAGTAGATGTTTGTTATACTTATATAAGATTATATAGTTACTAGGTATTGCTATCTCCTCATTGCTTGTATGAATCCGATAAAGCTCTTTCCACAAAGAATGGTATTGTAAACTGATTAGAATGAAACGGAGAATTATAGAAAAACCCTTAGAGAATGTTTATTATGGTATCCTTGAATTACATTGATTCAGTTCTGCCTAATTTCTTCGCAGTACTAATATGAATCCTTTCAATCGCTATCCATTATGAACACCAATGTAAGCTTAAGAGAATGCTACATAGAATTGTGGAAAAACAGTAAGTAGATGTATGTTATAATTATTTAATATAACATAATTACTAGGTATTGCTATCTCCTCATTGCTCTTATGAATCCGATAAATCTCTTTCCACAAAGAATGGTATTCTAAACTGATTCGAATGAAACGGAGAATTTTAGAAATACACTTAGAGAATGTTTATTATGGTAACCCTGAATTACCTAGATTTAGGGCTGCTTGATATCTCTGCAGTACTGTTATGAATCCTTTCAAACGCTATCCACTATGAACACCAATGTAACCTTAATAGAATGCTCCGTAGAATTGTGGAAAAACAGTAAGTAGATGTTTGTTATAATTATTTAATATAACATGGTATTGCTATCTCCTCATTGCTCTTATGAATCCGATAAATCTCTTTCCACAAAGAATGGTATTGTAAACTGATTCGAATGAAATGGAGAATTTTTAGAAAAACACTTAGAGAATGTTTATTATGGTAACCATGAATTACCTAGATTTAGTGCTGCTTGATAGCTCCGCTTTACTTTTATGAATCCTTTCAATCGCTATCCACTATGAACACCGATGTAGCTTAATAGAATGCTACGTAGAATTGTGGAAAAACAGTAATGTTTGTTATAATTATATAAGTTTACATAGTTACTAGGTATTGCTATATTGTCATTTCTTGTATGAATTCGATCAACCTCTTTACATAAAGAATGCCAATGTAAACAGATTAGAATTAAACGAAGAATCCTAGAAAAACACTTAGTGAATGTTTGTTATGGTTACCTTGAATTACATAGATTTAGTCCTGCTTCATCAATATGCAGTACTGCTATGAATCCTTTCAATCGCTGTCCACTAATAACAGCAATGTAAGCTTAAAAGTATGCTAGGTAGAATTATGGAAAAACAGTAAGTAGATGTTTGTTATAATTATATAAGATGACATAGTTACTAGGTATCGCAATCTCCTCATTGCTTGTATGAATCCGATAAAGCTCTTTCCACAAAGAATGCTATTGTAGACTGATTAGAATGAAACAGAGAATTTTAGAAAAACACTTTTAGAATGTTTATTATGGTTACCTTGAATTACATAGATTCAGTTCTGCTAATTTTCTCCACAGGACTAATATGAATCCTTTCAATCGCTATCCATTATGGACACCAATGTAAGCTTAATAGAATGCTATGTAGAATTATGGAAAAACAGTAAGTAGATGTTTGTTATACTTATATAAGATTATATAGTTACAAGGTATTGTTATCTCCTCATTGCTTGTTTGAATCCGATAAAGCTCTTTCCACAAAGAATGGTATTGTAAACTGATTAGAATGAAACGGAGAATTATAGAAAAACCCTTAGAGAATGTTTATTATGGTATCCTTGAATTACATAGATTCAGTTCTGCTAATTTTCTCCACGGGACTAATATGAATCCTTTCAATCGCTATCCATTATGGACACCAATGTAAGCTTAATAGAATGCTACGTAGAATTATGGAAAAACAGTAAGTAGATGTTTGTTATACTTATATAAGATTATATAGTTACTAGGTATTGCTATCTCCTCATTGCTTGTATGAATCCGATAAAGCTCTTTCCACAAAGAATGGTATTGTAAACTGATTCGAATGAAACGGAGAATTATAGAAAAACCCTTAGAGAATGTTTATTATGGTAACCCTGAATTACCTAGATTTAGGGCTGCTTGATATCTCTGCAGTACACCAATGTAACCTTAATAGAATGCTACGTAGACTTATAGAATGTTTATTATGGTTACCTGGAATTACATAGACTCAGTTCTGCTAATTTTCTCCACGGGACTAATATGAATCCTTTCAATCGCTATCCATTATGGACACCAATGTAAGCTTAATAGAATGCTATGTAGAATTATGGAAAAACAGTAAGTAGATGTTTGTTATACTTATATAAGATTATATAGTTACTAGGTATTGCTATCTCCTCATTGCTTGTATGAATCCGATAAAGCTCTTTCCACAAAGAATGGTATTGTAAACTGATTAGAATGAAACGGAGAATTATAGAAAAACCCTTAGAGAATGTTTATTATGGTATCCTTGAATTACATTGATTCAGTTCTGCCTAATTTCTTCGCAGTACTAATATGAATCCTTTCAATCGCTATCCATTATGAACACCAATGTAAGCTTAAGAGAATGCTACATAGAATTGTGGAAAAACAGTAAGTAGATGTATGTTATAATTATTTAATATAACATAATTACTAGGTATTGCTATCTCCTCATTGCTCTTATGAATCCGATAAATCTCTTTCCACAAAGAATGGTATTCTAAACTGATTCGAATGAAACGGAGAATTTTAGAAATACACTTAGAGAATGTTTATTATGGTAACCCTGAATTACCTAGATTTAGGGCTGCTTGATATCTCTGCAGTACTGTTATGAATCCTTTCAAACGCTATCCACTATGAACACCAATGTAACCTTAATAGAATGCTCCGTAGAATTGTGGAAAAACAGTAAGTAGATGTTTGTTATAATTATTTAATATAACATGGTATTGCTATCTCCTCATTGCTCTTATGAATCCGATAAATCTCTTTCCACAAAGAATGGTATTGTAAACTGATTCGAATGAAATGGAGAATTTTTAGAAAAACACTTAGAGAATGTTTATTATGGTAACCATGAATTACCTAGATTTAGTGCTGCTTGATAGCTCCGCTTTACTTTTATGAATCCTTTCAATCGCTATCCACTATGAACACCGATGTAGCTTAATAGAATGCTACGTAGAATTGTGGAAAAACAGTAATGTTTGTTATAATTATATAAGTTTACATAGTTACTAGGTATTGCTATATTGTCATTTCTTGTATGAATTCGATCAACCTCTTTACATAAAGAATGCCAATGTAAACAGATTAGAATTAAACGAAGAATCCTAGAAAAACACTTAGTGAATGTTTGTTATGGTTACCTTGAATTACATAGATTTAGTCCTGCTTCATCAATATGCAGTACTGCTATGAATCCTTTCAATCGCTGTCCACTAATAACAGCAATGTAAGCTTAAAAGTATGCTAGGTAGAATTATGGAAAAACAGTAAGTAGATGTTTGTTATAATTATATAAGATGACATAGTTACTAGGTATCGCAATCTCCTCATTGCTTGTATGAATCCGATAAAGCTCTTTCCACAAAGAATGCTATTGTAGACTGATTAGAATGAAACAGAGAATTTTAGAAAAACACTTTTAGAATGTTTATTATGGTTACCTTGAATTACATAGATTCAGTTCTGCTAATTTTCTCCACAGGACTAATATGAATCCTTTCAATCGCTATCCATTATGGACACCAATGTAAGCTTAATAGAATGCTATGTAGAATTATGGAAAAACAGTAAGTAGATGTTTGTTATACTTATATAAGATTATATAGTTACAAGGTATTGTTATCTCCTCATTGCTTGTTTGAATCCGATAAAGCTCTTTCCACAAAGAATGGTATTGTAAACTGATTAGAATGAAACGGAGAATTATAGAAAAACCCTTAGAGAATGTTTATTATGGTATCCTTGAATTACATAGATTCAGTTCTGCTAATTTTCTCCACGGGACTAATATGAATCCTTTCAATCGCTATCCATTATGGACACCAATGTAAGCTTAATAGAATGCTACGTAGAATTATGGAAAAACAGTAAGTAGATGTTTGTTATACTTATATAAGATTATATAGTTACAAGGTATTGTTATCTCCTCATTGCTTGTATGAATCCGATAAAGCTCTTTCCACAAAGAATGCTATTGTAGACTAATTAGAATGAAACAAAGAATTTTAGAAAAACACTTATAGAATGTTTATTATGGTTACCTTGAATTACATAGATTCAGTTCTGCTAATTTTCTCCACGGGACTAATATGAATCCTTTCAATCGCTATCCATTATGGACACCAATGTAAGCTTAATAGAATGCTATGTAGAATTATGGAAAAACAGTAAGTAGATGTTTGTTATACTTCTATAAGATTATATAGTTACTAGGTATTGCAATCTCCTCATTGCTTGTATGAATCCGATAAAGCTCTTTCCACAAAGAATGCTATTGTAGACTGATTAGAATGAAACAGAGAATTTTAGAAAAACACTTTTAGAATGTTTATTATGGTTACCTTGAATTACATAGATTCAGTTCTGCTTATTTTCTCCACAGGACTAATATGAATCCTTTCAATCGCTATCCATTATGGACACCAATGTAAGCTTAATAGAATGCTATGTAGAATTATGGAAAAACAGTAAGTAGATGTTTGTTATACTTATATAAGATTATATAGTTACAAGGTATTGTTATCTCCTCATTGCTTGTATGAATCCGATAAAGCTCTTTCCACAAAGAATGCTATTGTAGACTGATTAGAATGAAACAGAGAATTTTAGAAAAACACTTTTAGAATGTTTATTATGGTTACCTTGAATTACATAGATTCAGTTCTGCTTATTTTCTCCACAGGACTAATATGAATCCTTTCAATCGCTATCCATTATGGACACCAATGTAAGCTTAATAGAATGCTATGTAGAATTATGGAAAAACAGTAAGTAGATGTTTGTTATACTTATATAAGATTATATAGTTACAAGGTATTGTTATCTCCTCATTGCTTGTATGAATCCGATAAAGCTCTTTCCACAAAGAATGCTATTGTAGACTGATTAGAATGAAACAGAGAATTTTAGAAAAACACTTAGAGAATGTTTATTATGGTAACCCTGAATTACCTAGATTTAGGGCTGCTTGATATCTCTGCAGTACTGTTATGAATCCTTTCAAACGCTATCCACTATGAACACCAATGTAACCTTAATAGAATGCTCCGTAGAATTGTGGAAAAACAGTAAGTAGATGTTTGTTATAATTATTTAATATAACATGGTATTGCTATCTCCTCATTGCTCTTATGAATCCGATAAATCTCTTTCCACAAAGAATGGTATTGTAAACTGATTAGAATGAAACGGAGAATTATAGAAAAACACTTAGAGAATGTTTATTATGGTAACCATGAATTACCTAGATTTATTGGTGCTTGATAGCTGCGCTTTACTGTTATGAATCCTTTCAATCGCTATACACTATGAACACCAATGTAGGCTTAATAGAATGCTACGTAGAATTGTGGAAAAACAGTAAGTAGATGTTCGTTATACTTATATAAGATTATATAGTTACAAGGTATTATCTCCTCATTGCTTGTATGAATCCGATAAAGCTCTTTCCACAAAGAATGCTATTGTAGACTAATTAGAATGAAACAGAGAATTTTAGAAAAACACTTATAGAATGTTTATTATGGTTACCTGGAATTACAAAGATTCAGTTCTGCTAATTTTCTCCACGGGACTAATATGAATCCTTTCAATCGCTATCCATTATGGACACCAATGTAAGCTTAATAGAATGCTATGTAGAATTATGGAAAAACAGTAAGTAGATGTTTGTTATACTTATATAAGATTATATAGTTACAAGGTATTGTTATCTCCTCATTGCTTGTATGAATCCGATAAAGCTCTTTCCACAAAGAATGCTATTGTAGACTAATTAGAATGAAACAAAGAATTTTAGAAAAACACTTATAGAATGTTTATTATGGTTACCTTGAATTACATAGATTCAGTTCTGCTAATTTTCTCCACGGGACTAATATGAATCCTTTCAATCGCTATCCATTATGGACACCAATGTAAGCTTAATAGAATGCTATGTAGAATTATGGAAAAACAGTAAGTAGATGTTTGTTATACTTATATAAGATTATATAGTTACTAGGTATTGTTATCTCCTCATTGCTTGTATGAATCCGATAAAGCTCTTTCCACAAAGTATGATATTCTAAACTGATTCGAATGAAACGGAGAATTTTAGAAATACACTTAGAGAATGTTTATTATGGTAACCCTGAATTACCTAGATTTAGGGCTGCTTGATATCTCTGCAGTACACCAATGTAACCTTAATAGAATGCTACGTAGACTTATAGAATGTTTATTATGGTTACCTGGAATTACATAGATTCAGTTCTGCTAATTTTCTCCACGGGACTAATATGAATCCTTTCAATCGCTATCCATTATGGACACCAATGTAAGCTTAATAGAATGCTATGTAGAATTATGGAAAAACAGTAAGTAGATGTTTGTTATACTTATATAAGATTATATAGTTACTAGGTATTGCTATCTCCTCATTGCTTGTATGAATCCGATAAAGCTCTTTCCACAAAGAATGGTATTGTAAACTGATTAGAATGAAACGGAGAATTATAGAAAAACCCTTAGAGAATGTTTATTATGGTATCCTTGAATTACATTGATTCAGTTCTGCCTAATTTCTTCGCAGTACTAATATGAATCCTTTCAATCGCTATCCATTATGAACAGCAATGTAAGCTTAAGAGAATGCTACATAGAATTGTGGAAAAACAGTAAGTAGATGTATGTTATAATTATTTAATATAACATAATTACTAGGTATTGCTATATCCTCATTGCTCTTATGAATCCGATAAATCTCTTTCCACAAAGAATGGTATTCTAAACTGATTCGAATGAAACGGAGAATTTTAGAAATACACTTAGAGAATGTTTATTATGGTAACCCTGAATTACCTAGATTTAGGGCTGCTTGATATCTCTGCAGTACTGTTATGAATCCTTTCAAACGCTATCCACTATGAACACCAATGTAACCTTAATAGAATGCTCCGTAGAATTGTGGAAAAACAGTAAGTAGATGTTTGTTATAATTATTTAATATAACATGGTATTGCTATCTCCTCATTGCTCTTATGAATCCGATAAATCTCTTTCCACAAAGAATGGTATTGTAAACTGATTCGAATGAAATGGAGAATTTTTAGAAAAACACTTAGAGAATGTTTATTATGGTAACCATGAATTACCTAGATTTAGTGCTGCTTGATAGCTCCGCTTTACTTTTATGAATCCTTTCAATCGCTATCCACTATGAACACCGATGTAGCTTAATAGAATGCTACGTAGAATTGTGGAAAAACAGTAATGTTTGTTATAATTATATAAGATTATATAGTTACTAGGTATTGCTATCTCCTCGTTGCTTGTATGAATCCGATAAAGCTCTTTCCACAAAGAATGGTATTGTAAACTGATTAGAATGAAACGGAGAATTATAGAAAAACACAGAGAATGTTTATTATGGTAACCTTGAATTCCCTAGATTTAGTGCTGCTTGATATCTCCGCAGTACTGTTATGAATCCTTTCAATCGCTATCCACTATGAACACCGATGTAACCTTTATAAAATGCTACGTAGAATTGTGGAAAAACAGTAAGTAGATGTTTGTTATAATTATATAAGATTACATAGTTACTAGGTATTGCTATATTGTCATTTCTTGTATGAATTCGATCAACCTCTTTACATAAAGAATGCCAATGTAAACAGATTAGAATTAAACGAAGAATCCTAGAAAAACACTTAGTGAATGTTTGTTATGGTTACCTTGAATTACATAGATTTAGTCCTGCTTCATCAATATGCAGTACTGCTATGAATCCTTTCAATCGCTGTCCACTAATAACAGCAATGTAAGCTTAAAAGTATGCTAGGTAGAATTATGGAAAAACAGTAAGTAGATGTTTGTTATAATTATATAAGATGACATAGTTACTAGGTATTGCAATCTCCTCATTGCTTGTATGAATCCGATAAAGCTCTTTCCACAAAGAATGCTATTGTAGACTGATTAGAATGAAACAGAGAATTTTAGAAAAACACTTTTAGAATGTTTATTATGGTTACCTTGAATTACATAGATTCAGTTCTGCTAATTTTCTCCACAGGACTAATATGAATCCTTTCAATCGCTATCCATTATGGACACCAATGTAAGCTTAATAGAATGCTATGTAGAATTATGGAAAAACAGTAAGTAGATGTTTGTTATACTTATATAAGATTATATAGTTACAAGGTATTGTTATCTCCTCATTGCTTGTATGAATCCGATAAAGCTCTTTCCACAAAGAATGCTATTGTAGACTAATTAGAATGAAACAAAGAATTTTAGAAAAACACTTATAGAATGTTTATTATGGTTACCTTGAATTACATAGATTCAGTTCTGCTAATTTTCTCCACGGGACTAATATGAATCCTTTCAATCGCTATCCATTATGGACACCAATGTAAGCTTAATAGAATGCTATGTAGAATTATGGAAAAACAGTAAGTAGATGTTTGTTATACTTCTATAAGATTATATAGTTACTAGGTATTGCAATCTCCTCATTGCTTGTATGAATCCGATAAAGCTCTTTCCACAAAGAATGCTATTGTAGACTGATTAGAATGAAACAGAGAATTTTAGAAAAACACTTTTAGAATGTTTATTATGGTTACCTTGAATTACATAGATTCAGTTCTGCTTATTTTCTCCACAGGACTAATATGAATCCTTTCAATCGCTATCCATTATGGACACCAATGTAAGCTTAATAGAATGCTATGTAGAATTATGGAAAAACAGTAAGTAGATGTTTGTTATACTTATATAAGATTATATAGTTACAAGGTATTGTTATCTCCTCATTGCTTGTATGAATCCGATAAAGCTCTTTCCACAAAGAATGCTATTGTAGACTGATTAGAATGAAACAGAGAATTTTAGAAAAACACTTTTAGAATGTTTATTATGGTTACCTTGAATTACATAGATTCAGTTCTGCTTATTTTCTCCACAGGACTAATATGAATCCTTTCAATCGCTATCCATTATGGACACCAATGTAAGCTTAATAGAATGCTATGTAGAATTATGGAAAAACAGTAAGTAGATGTTTGTTATACTTATATAAGATTATATAGTTACAAGGTATTGTTATCTCCTCATTGCTTGTATGAATCCGATAAAGCTCTTTCCACAAAGAATGCTATTGTAGACTGATTAGAATGAAACAGAGAATTTTAGAAAAACACTTTTAGAATGTTTATTATGGTTACCTTGAATTACATAGATTCAGTTCTGCTTATTTTCTCCACGGGACTAATATGAATCCTTTCAATCGCTATCCATTATGGACACCAATGTAAGCTTAATAGAATGCTATGTAGAATTATGGAAAAACAGTAAGTAGATGTTTGTTATACTTATATAAGATTATATAGTTACTAGGTATTGTTATCTCCTCATTGCTTGTATGAATCCGATAAATCTCTTTCCACAAAGAATGGTATTGTAAACTGATTAGAATGAAACGGAGAATTATAGAAAAACCCTTAGAGAATGTTTATTATGGTATCCTTGAATTACATTGATTCAGTTCTGCCTAATTTCTTCGCAGTACTAATATGAATCCTTTCAATCGCTATCCATTATGAACACCAATGTAAGCTTAAGAGAATGCTACATAGAATTGTGGAAAAACAGTAAGTAGATGTATGTTATAATTATTTAATATAACATAATTACTAGGTATTGCTATCTCCTCATTGCTCTTATGAATCCGATAAATCTCTTTCCACAAAGAATGGTATTCTAAACTGATTCGAATGAAACGGAGAATTTTAGAAATACACTTAGAGAATGTTTATTATGGTAACCCTGAATTACCTAGATTTAGGGCTGCTTGATATCTCTGCAGTACTGTTATGAATCCTTTCAAACGCTATCCACTATGAACACCAATGTAACCTTAATAGAATGCTCCGTAGAATTGTGGAAAAACAGTAAGTAGATGTTTGTTATAATTATTTAATATAACATGGTATTGCTATCTCCTCATTGCTCTTATGAATCCGATAAATCTCTTTCCACAAAGAATGGTATTGTAAACTGATTCGAATGAAATGGAGAATTTTTAGAAAAACACTTAAGAATGTTTATTATGGTAACCATGAATTACCTAGATTTAGTGCTGCTTGATAGCTCCGCTTTACTTTTATGAATCCTTTCAATCGCTATCCACTATGAACACCGATGTAGCTTAATAGAATGCTACGTAGAATTGTGGAAAAACAGTAATGTTTGTTATAATTATATAAGATTACATAGTTACTAGGTATTGCTATATTGTCATTTCTTGTATGAATTCGATCAACCTCTTTACATAAAGAATGCCAATGTAAACAGATTAGAATTAAACGAAGAATCCTAGAAAAACACTTAGTGAATGTTTGTTATGGTTACCTTGAATTACATAGATTTAGTCCTGCTTCATCAATATGCAGTACTGCTATGAATCCTTTCAATCGCTGTCCACTAATAACAGCAATGTAAGCTTAAAAGTATGCTAGGTAGAATTATGGAAAAACAGTAAGTAGATGTTTGTTATAATTATATAAGATGACATAGTTACTAGGTATTGCAATCTCCTCATTGCTTGTATGAATCCGATAAAGCTCTTTCCACAAAGAATGCTATTGTAGACTGATTAGAATGAAACAGAGAATTTTAGAAAAACACTTTTAGAATGTTTATTATGGTTACCTTGAATTACATAGATTCAGTTCTGCTAATTTTCTCCACAGGACTAATATGAATCCTTTCAATCGCTATCCATTATGGACACCAATGTAAGCTTAATAGAATGCTATGTAGAATTATGGAAAAACAGTAAGTAGATGTTTGTTATACTTATATAAGATTATATAGTTACAAGGTATTGTTATCTCCTCATTGCTTGTTTGAATCCGATAAAGCTCTTTCCACAAAGAATGGTATTGTAAACTGATTAGAATGAAACGGAGAATTATAGAAAAACCCTTAGAGAATGTTTATTATGGTATCCTTGAATTACATAGATTCAGTTCTGCTAATTTTCTCCACGGGACTAATATGAATCCTTTCAATCGCTATCCATTATGGACACCAATGTAAGCTTAATAGAATGCTACGTAGAATTATGGAAAAACAGTAAGTAGATGTTTGTAATACTTATATAAGATTATATAGTTACTAGGTATTGCTATCTCCTCATTGCTTGTATGAATCCGATAAAGCTCTTTCCACAAAGAATGATATTCTAAACTGATTCGAATGAAACGGAGAATTTTAGAAATACACTTAGAGAATGTTTATTATGGTAACCCTGAATTACCTAGATTTAGGGCTGCTTGATATCTCTGCAGTACACCAATGTAACCTTAATAGAATGCTACGTAGACTTATAGAATGTTTATTATGGTTACCTGGAATTACATAGATTCAGTTCTGCTAATTTTCTCCACGGGACTAATATGAATCCTTTCAATCGCTATCCATTATGGACACCAATGTAAGCTTAATAGAATGCTATGTAGAATTATGGAAAAACAGTAAGTAGATGTTTGTTATACTTATATAAGATTATATAGTTACTAGGTATTGCTATCTCCTCATTGCTTGTATGAATCCGATAAAGCTCTTTCCACAAAGAATGGTATTGTAAACTGATTAGAATGAAACGGAGAATTATAGAAAAACCCTTAGAGAATGTTTATTATGGTATCCTTGAATTACATTGATTCAGTTCTGCCTAATTTCTTCGCAGTACTAATATGAATCCTTTCAATCGCTATCCATTATGAACACCAATGTAAGCTTAAGAGAATGCTACATAGAATTGTGGAAAAACAGTAAGTAGATGTATGTTATAATTATTTAATATAACATAATTACTAGGTATTGCTATCTCCTCATTGCTCTTATGAATCCGATAAATCTCTTTCCACAAAGAATGGTATTCTAAACTGATTCGAATGAAACGGAGAATTTTAGAAATACACTTAGAGAATGTTTATTATGGTAACCCTGAATTACCTAGATTTAGGGCTGCTTGATATCTCTGCAGTACTGTTATGAATCCTTTCAAACGCTATCCACTATGAACACCAATGTAACCTTAATAGAATGCTCCGTAGAATTGTGGAAAAACAGTAAGTAGATGTTTGTTATAATTATTTAATATAACATGGTATTGCTATCTCCTCATTGCTCTTATGAATCCGATAAATCTCTTTCCACAAAGAATGGTATTGTAAACTGATTCGAATGAAATGGAGAATTTTTAGAAAAACACTTAGAGAATGTTTATTATGGTAACCATGAATTACCTAGATTTAGTGCTGCTTGATAGCTCCGCTTTACTTTTATGAATCCTTTCAATCGCTATCCACTATGAACACCGATGTAGCTTAATAGAATGCTACGTAGAATTGTGGAAAAACAGTAATGTTTGTTATAATTATATAAGTTTACATAGTTACTAGGTATTGCTATATTGTCATTTCTTGTATGAATTCGATCAACCTCTTTACATAAAGAATGCCAATGTAAACAGATTAGAATTAAACGAAGAATCCTAGAAAAACACTTAGTGAATGTTTGTTATGGTTACCTTGAATTACATAGATTTAGTCCTGCTTCATCAATATGCAGTACTGCTATGAATCCTTTCAATCGCTGTCCACTAATAACAGCAATGTAAGCTTAAAAGTATGCTAGGTAGAATTATGGAAAAACAGTAAGTAGATGTTTGTTATAATTATATAAGATGACATAGTTACTAGGTATCGCAATCTCCTCATTGCTTGTATGAATCCGATAAAGCTCTTTCCACAAAGAATGCTATTGTAGACTGATTAGAATGAAACAGAGAATTTTAGAAAAACACTTTTAGAATGTTTATTATGGTTACCTTGAATTACATAGATTCAGTTCTGCTTATTTTCTCCACAGGACTAATATGAATCCTTTCAATCGCTATCCATTATGGACACCAATGTAAGCTTAATAGAATGCTATGTAGAATTATGGAAAAACAGTAAGTAGATGTTTGTTATACTTATATAAGATTATATAGTTACAAGGTATTGTTATCTCCTCATTGCTTGTATGAATCCGATAAAGCTCTTTCCACAAAGAATGCTATTGTAGACTAATTAGAATGAAACAAAGAATTTTAGAAAAACACTTATAGAATGTTTATTATGGTTACCTTGAATTACATAGATTCAGTTCTGCTAATTTTCTCCACGGGACTAATATGAATCCTTTCAATCGCTATCCATTATGGACACCAATGTAAGCTTAATAGAATGCTATGTAGAATTATGGAAAAACAGTAAGTAGATGTTTGTTATACTTCTATAAGATTATATAGTTACTAGGTATTGCAATCTCCTCATTGCTTGTATGAATCCGATAAAGCTCTTTCCACAAAGAATGCTATTGTAGACTGATTAGAATGAAACAGAGAATTTTAGAAAAACACTTTTAGAACGTTTATTATGGTTACCTTGAATTACATAGATTCAGTTCTGCTTATTTTCTCCACAGGACTAATATGAATCCTTTCAATCGCTATCCATTATGGACACCAATGTAAGCTTAATAGAATGCTATGTAGAATTATGGAAAAACAGTAAGTAGATGTTTGTTATACTTATATAAGATTATATAGTTACAAGGTATTGTTATCTCCTCATTGCTTGTATGAATCCGATAAAGCTCTTTCCACAAAGAATGCTATTGTAGACTGATTAGAATGAAACAGAGAATTTTAGAAAAACACTTTTAGAATGTTTATTATGGTTACCTTGAATTACATAGATTCAGTTCTGCTTATTTTCTCCACAGGACGAATATGAATCCTTTCAATCGCTATCCATTATGGACACCAATGTAAGCTTAATAGAATGCTATGTAGAATTATGGAAAAACAGTAAGTAGATGTTTGTTATACTTATATAAGATTATATAGTTACAAGGTATTGTTATCTCCTCATTGCTTGTATGAATCCGATAAAGCTCTTTCCACAAAGAATGCTATTGTAGACTGATTAGAATGAAACAGAGAATTTTAGAAAAACACTTTTAGAATGTTTATTATGGTTACCTTGAATTACATAGATTCAGTTCTGCTTATTTTCTCCACGGGACTAATATGAATCCTTTCAATCGCTATCCATTATGGACACCAATGTAAGCTTAATAGAATGCTATGTAGAATTATGGAAAAACAGTAAGTAGATGTTTGTTATACTTATATAAGATTATATAGTTACTAGGTATTGCTATCTCCTCATTGCTTGTATGAATCCGATAAAGCTCTTTCCACAAAGAATGATATTCTAAACTGATTCGAATGAAACGGAGAATTTTAGAAATACACTTAGAGAATGTTTATTATGGTAACCCTGAATTACCTAGATTTAGGGCTGCTTGATATCTCTGCAGTACACCAATGTAACCTTAATAGAATGCTACGTAGACTTATAGAATGTTTATTATGGTTACCTGGAATTACATAGATTCAGTTCTGCTAATTTTCTCCACGGGACTAATATGAATCCTTTCAATCGCTATCCATTATGGACACCAATGTAAGCTTAATAGAATGCTATGTAGAATTATGGAAAAACAGTAAGTAGATGTTTGTTATACTTATATAAGATTATATAGTTACTAGGTATTGCTATCTCCTCATTGCTTGTATGAATCCGATAAAGCTCTTTCCACAAAGAATGGTATTGTAAACTGATTAGAATGAAACGGAGAATTATAGAAAAACCCTTAGAGAATGTTTATTATGGTATCCTTGAATTACATTGATTCAGTTCTGCCTAATTTCTTCGCAGTACTAATATGAATCCTTTCAATCGCTATCCATTATGAACACCAATGTAAGCTTAAGAGAATGCTACATAGAATTGTGGAAAAACAGTAAGTAGATGTATGTTATAATTATTTAATATAACATAATTACTAGGTATTGCTATCTCCTCATTGCTCTTATGAATCCGATAAATCTCTTTCCACAAAGA
Source organism: Heteronotia binoei (assembly GCF_032191835.1). Lineage (NCBI taxonomy): Eukaryota > Metazoa > Chordata > Lepidosauria > Squamata > Gekkonidae > Heteronotia > Heteronotia binoei. The sequence continues at coordinate 40,716 of NW_026800134.1, forward strand.
ATGGTATTCTAAACTGATTCGAATGAAACGGAGAATTTTAGAAATACACTTAGAGAATGTTTATTATGGTAACCCTGAATTACCTAGATTTAGGGCTGCTTGATATCTCTGCAGTACTGTTATGAATCCTTTCAAACGCTATCCACTATGAACACCAATGTAACCTTAATAGAATGCTCCGTAGAATTGTGGAAAAACAGTAAGTAGATGTTTGTTATAATTATTTAATATAACATGGTATTGCTATCTCCTCATTGCTCTTATGAATCCGATAAATCTCTTTCCACAAAGAATGGTATTGTAAACTGATTCGAATGAAATGGAGAATTTTTAGAAAAACACTTAGAGAATGTTTATTATGGTAACCATGAATTACCTAGATTTAGTGCTGCTTGATAGCTCCGCTTTACTTTTATGAATCCTTTCAATCGCTATCCACTATGAACACCGATGTAGCTTAATAGAATGCTACGTAGAATTGTGGAAAAACAGTAATGTTTGTTATAATTATATAAGTTTACATAGTTACTAGGTATTGCTATATTGTCATTTCTTGTATGAATTCGATCAACCTCTTTACATAAAGAATGCCAATGTAAACAGATTAGAATTAAACGAAGAATCCTAGAAAAACACTTAGTGAATGTTTGTTATGGTTACCTTGAATTACATAGATTTAGTCCTGCTTCATCAATATGCAGTACTGCTATGAATCCTTTCAATCGCTGTCCACTAATAACAGCAATGTAAGCTTAAAAGTATGCTAGGTAGAATTATGGAAAAACAGTAAGTAGATGTTTGTTATAATTATATAAGATGACATAGTTACTAGGTATCGCAATCTCCTCATTGCTTGTATGAATCCGATAAAGCTCTTTCCACAAAGAATGCTATTGTAGACTGATTAGAATGAAACAGAGAATTTTAGAAAAACACTTTTAGAATGTTTATTATGGTTACCTTGAATTACATAGATTCAGTTCTGCTAATTTTCTCCACAGGACTAATATGAATCCTTTCAATCGCTATCCATTATGGACACCAATGTAAGCTTAATAGAATGCTATGTAGAATTATGGAAAAACAGTAAGTAGATGTTTGTTATACTTATATAAGATTATATAGTTACAAGGTATTGTTATCTCCTCATTGCTTGTTTGAATCCGATAAAGCTCTTTCCACAAAGAATGGTATTGTAAACTGATTAGAATGAAACGGAGAATTATAGAAAAACCCTTAGAGAATGTTTATTATGGTATCCTTGAATTACATAGATTCAGTTCTGCTAATTTTCTCCACGGGACTAATATGAATCCTTTCAATCGCTATCCATTATGGACACCAATGTAAGCTTAATAGAATGCTACGTAGAATTATGGAAAAACAGTAAGTAGATGTTTGTTATACTTATATAAGATTATATAGTTACTAGGTATTGCTATCTCCTCATTGCTTGTATGAATCCGATAAAGCTCTTTCCACAAAGAATGGTATTGTAAACTGATTCGAATGAAACGGAGAATTATAGAAAAACCCTTAGAGAATGTTTATTATGGTAACCCTGAATTACCTAGATTTAGGGCTGCTTGATATCTCTGCAGTACACCAATGTAACCTTAATAGAATGCTACGTAGACTTATAGAATGTTTATTATGGTTACCTGGAATTACATAGACTCAGTTCTGCTAATTTTCTCCACGGGACTAATATGAATCCTTTCAATCGCTATCCATTATGGACACCAATGTAAGCTTAATAGAATGCTATGTAGAATTATGGAAAAACAGTAAGTAGATGTTTGTTATACTTATATAAGATTATATAGTTACTAGGTATTGCTATCTCCTCATTGCTTGTATGAATCCGATAAAGCTCTTTCCACAAAGAATGGTATTGTAAACTGATTAGAATGAAACGGAGAATTATAGAAAAACCCTTAGAGAATGTTTATTATGGTATCCTTGAATTACATTGATTCAGTTCTGCCTAATTTCTTCGCAGTACTAATATGAATCCTTTCAATCGCTATCCATTATGAACACCAATGTAAGCTTAAGAGAATGCTACATAGAATTGTGGAAAAACAGTAAGTAGATGTATGTTATAATTATTTAATATAACATAATTACTAGGTATTGCTATCTCCTCATTGCTCTTATGAATCCGATAAATCTCTTTCCACAAAGAATGGTATTCTAAACTGATTCGAATGAAACGGAGAATTTTAGAAATACACTTAGAGAATGTTTATTATGGTAACCCTGAATTACCTAGATTTAGGGCTGCTTGATATCTCTGCAGTACTGTTATGAATCCTTTCAAACGCTATCCACTATGAACACCAATGTAACCTTAATAGAATGCTCCGTAGAATTGTGGAAAAACAGTAAGTAGATGTTTGTTATAATTATTTAATATAACATGGTATTGCTATCTCCTCATTGCTCTTATGAATCCGATAAATCTCTTTCCACAAAGAATGGTATTGTAAACTGATTCGAATGAAATGGAGAATTTTTAGAAAAACACTTAGAGAATGTTTATTATGGTAACCATGAATTACCTAGATTTAGTGCTGCTTGATAGCTCCGCTTTACTTTTATGAATCCTTTCAATCGCTATCCACTATGAACACCGATGTAGCTTAATAGAATGCTACGTAGAATTGTGGAAAAACAGTAATGTTTGTTATAATTATATAAGTTTACATAGTTACTAGGTATTGCTATATTGTCATTTCTTGTATGAATTCGATCAACCTCTTTACATAAAGAATGCCAATGTAAACAGATTAGAATTAAACGAAGAATCCTAGAAAAACACTTAGTGAATGTTTGTTATGGTTACCTTGAATTACATAGATTTAGTCCTGCTTCATCAATATGCAGTACTGCTATGAATCCTTTCAATCGCTGTCCACTAATAACAGCAATGTAAGCTTAAAAGTATGCTAGGTAGAATTATGGAAAAACAGTAAGTAGATGTTTGTTATAATTATATAAGATGACATAGTTACTAGGTATCGCAATCTCCTCATTGCTTGTATGAATCCGATAAAGCTCTTTCCACAAAGAATGCTATTGTAGACTGATTAGAATGAAACAGAGAATTTTAGAAAAACACTTTTAGAATGTTTATTATGGTTACCTTGAATTACATAGATTCAGTTCTGCTAATTTTCTCCACAGGACTAATATGAATCCTTTCAATCGCTATCCATTATGGACACCAATGTAAGCTTAATAGAATGCTATGTAGAATTATGGAAAAACAGTAAGTAGATGTTTGTTATACTTATATAAGATTATATAGTTACAAGGTATTGTTATCTCCTCATTGCTTGTTTGAATCCGATAAAGCTCTTTCCACAAAGAATGGTATTGTAAACTGATTAGAATGAAACGGAGAATTATAGAAAAACCCTTAGAGAATGTTTATTATGGTATCCTTGAATTACATAGATTCAGTTCTGCTAATTTTCTCCACGGGACTAATATGAATCCTTTCAATCGCTATCCATTATGGACACCAATGTAAGCTTAATAGAATGCTACGTAGAATTATGGAAAAACAGTAAGTAGATGTTTGTTATACTTATATAAGATTATATAGTTACTAGGTATTGCTATCTCCTCATTGCTTGTATGAATCCGATAAAGCTCTTTCCACAAAGAATGATATTCTAAACTGATTCGAATGAAACGGAGAATTTTAGAAATACACTTAGAGAATGTTTATTATGGTAACCCTGAATTACCTAGATTTAGGGCTGCTTGATATCTCTGCAGTACACCAATGTAACCTTAATAGAATGCTACGTAGACTTATAGAATGTTTATTATGGTTACCTGGAATTACATAGATTCAGTTCTGCTAATTTTCTCCACGGGACTAATATGAATCCTTTCAATCGCTATCCATTATGGACACCAATGTAAGCTTAATAGAATGCTATGTAGAATTATGGAAAAACAGTAAGTAGATGTTTGTTATACTTATATAAGATTATATAGTTACTAGGTATTGCTATCTCCTCATTGCTTGTATGAATCCGATAAAGCTCTTTCCACAAAGAATGGTATTGTAAACTGATTAGAATGAAACGGAGAATTATAGAAAAACCCTTAGAGAATGTTTATTATGGTATCCTTGAATTACATTGATTCAGTTCTGCCTAATTTCTTCGCAGTACTAATATGAATCCTTTCAATCGCTATCCATTATGAACACCAATGTAAGCTTAAGAGAATGCTACATAGAATTGTGGAAAAACAGTAAGTAGATGTTTGTTATAATTATTTAATATAACATGGTATTGCTATCTCCTCATTGCTCTTATGAATCCGATAAATCTCTTTCCACAAAGAATGGTATTGTAAACTGATTCGAATGAAATGGAGAATTTTTAGAAAAACACTTAGAGAATGTTTATTATGGTAACCATGAATTACCTAGATTTAGTGCTGCTTGATAGCTCCGCTTTACTTTTATGAATCCTTTCAATCGCTATCCACTATGAACACCGATGTAGCTTAATAGAATGCTACGTAGAATTGTGGAAAAACAGTAATGTTTGTTATAATTATATAAGATTATATAGTTACTAGGTATTGCTATCTCCTCGTTGCTTGTATGAATCCGATAAAGCTCTTTCCACAAAGAATGGTATTGTAAACTGATTAGAATGAAACGGAGAATTATAGAAAAACACAGAGAATGTTTATTATGGTAACCTTGAATTCCCTAGATTTAGTGCTGCTTGATATCTCCGCAGTACTGTTATGAATCCTTTCAATCGCTATCCACTATGAACACCGATGTAACCTTTATAAAATGCTACGTAGAATTGTGGAAAAACAGTAAGTAGATGTTTGTTATAATTATATAAGATTACATAGTTACTAGGTATTGCTATATTGTCATTTCTTGTATGAATTCGATCAACCTCTTTACATAAAGAATGCCAATGTAAACAGATTAGAATTAAACGAAGAATTCTAGAAAAACACTTAGTGAATGTTTGTTATGGTTACCTTGAATTACATAGATTTAGTCCTGCTTCATCAATATGCAGTACTGCTATGAATCCTTTCAATCGCTGTCCACTAATAACAGCAATGTAAGCTTAAAAGTATGCTAGGTAGAATTATGGAAAAACAGTAAGTAGATGTTTGTTATAATTATATAAGGTGACATAGTTACTAGGTATTGCAATCTCCTCATTGCTTGTATGAATCCGATAAAGCTCTTTCCACAAAGAATGCTATTGTAGACTGATTAGAATGAAACAGAGAATTTTAGAAAAACACTTTTAGAATGTTTATTATGGTTACCTTGAATTACATAGATTCAGTTCTGCTTATTTTCTCCACAGGACTAATATGAATCCTTTCAATCGCTATCCATTATGGACACCAATGTAAGCTTAATAGAATGCTATGTAGAATTATGGAAAAACAGTAAGTAGATGTTTGTTATACTTATATAAGATTATATAGTTACAAGGTATTGTTATCTCCTCATTGCTTGTATGAATCCGATAAAGCTCTTTCCACAAAGAATGCTATTGTAGACTGATTAGAATGAAACAGAGAATTTTAGAAAAACACTTTTAGAATGTTTATTATGGTTACCTTGAATTACATAGATTCAGTTCTGCTTATTTTCTCCACAGGACTAATATGAATCCTTTCAATCGCTATCCATTATGGACACCAATGTAAGCTTAATAGAATGCTATGTAGAATTATGGAAAAACAGTAAGTAGATGTTTGTTATACTTATATAAGATTATATAGTTACAAGGTATTGTTATCTCCTCATTGCTTGTATGAATCCGATAAAGCTCTTTCCACAAAGAATGCTATTGTAGACTGATTAGAATGAAACAGAGAATTTTAGAAAAACACTTTTAGAATGTTTATTATGGTTACCTTGAATTACATAGATTCAGTTCTGCTTATTTTCTCCACAGGACTAATATGAATCCTTTCAATCGCTATCCATTATGGACACCAATGTAAGCTTAATAGAATGCTATGTAGAATTATGGAAAAACAGTAAGTAGATGTTTGTTATACTTATATAAGATTATATAGTTACTAGGTATTGTTATCTCCTCATTGCTTGTATGAATCCGATAAATCTCTTTCCACAAAGAATGGTATTGTAAACTGATTAGAATGAAACGGAGAATTATAGAAAAACCCTTAGAGAATGTTTATTATGGTATCCTTGAATTACATTGATTCAGTTCTGCCTAATTTCTTCGCAGTACTAATATGAATCCTTTCAATCGCTATCCATTATGAACACCAATGTAAGCTTAAGAGAATGCTACATAGAATTGTGGAAAAACAGTAAGTAGATGTATGTTATAATTATTTAATATAACATAATTACTAGGTATTGCTATCTCCTCATTGCTCTTATGAATCCGATAAATCTCTTTCCACAAAGAATGGTATTCTAAACTGATTCGAATGAAACGGAGAATTTTAGAAATACACTTAGAGAATGTTTATTATGGTAACCCTGAATTACCTAGATTTAGGGCTGCTTGATATCTCTGCAGTACTGTTATGAATCCTTTCAAACGCTATCCACTATGAACACCAATGTAACCTTAATAGAATGCTCCGTAGAATTGTGGAAAAACAGTAAGTAGATGTTTGTTATAATTATTTAATATAACATGGTATTGCTATCTCCTCATTGCTCTTATGAATCCGATAAATCTCTTTCCACAAAGAATGGTATTGTAAACTGATTCGAATGAAATGGAGAATTTTTAGAAAAACACTTAGAGAATGTTTATTATGGTAACCATGAATTACCTAGATTTAGTGCTGCTTGATAGCTCCGCTTTACTTTTATGAATCCTTTCAATCGCTATCCACTATGAACACCGATGTAGCTTAATAGAATGCTACGTAGAATTGTGGAAAAACAGTAATGTTTGTTATAATTATATAAGATTACATAGTTACTAGGTATTGCTATATTGTCATTTCTTGTATGAATTCGATCAACCTCTTTACATAAAGAATGCCAATGTAAACAGATTAGAATTAAACGAAGAATCCTAGAAAAACACTTAGTGAATGTTTGTTATGGTTACCTTGAATTACATAGATTTAGTCCTGCTTCATCAATATGCAGTACTGCTATGAATCCTTTCAATCGCTGTCCACTAATAACAGCAATGTAAGCTTAAAAGTATGCTAGGTAGAATTATGGAAAAACAGTAAGTAGATGTTTGTTATAATTATATAAGATGACATAGTTACTAGGTATTGCAATCTCCTCATTGCTTGTATGAATCCGAAAAAGCTCTTTCCACAAAGAATGCTATTGTAGACTGATTAGAATGAAACAGAGAATTTTAGAAAAACACTTTTAGAATGTTTATTATGGTTACGTTGAATTACATAGATTCAGTTCTGCTAATTTTCTCCACAGGACTAATATGAATCCTTTCAATCGCTATCCATTATGGACACCAATGTAAGCTTAATAGAATGCTATGTAGAATTATGGAAAAACAGTAAGTAGATGTTTGTTATACTTATATAAGATTATATAGTTACAAGGTATTGTTATCTCCTCATTGCTTGTTTGAATCCGATAAAGCTCTTTCCACAAAGAATGGTATTGTAAACTGATTAGAATGAAACGGAGAATTATAGAAAAACCCTTAGAGAATGTTTATTATGGTATCCTTGAATTACATAGATTCAGTTCTGCTAATTTTCTCCACGGGACTAATATGAATCCTTTCAATCGCTATCCATTATGGACACCAATGTAAGCTTAATAGAATGCTACGTAGAATTATGGAAAAACAGTAAGTAGATGTTTGTTATACTTATATAAGATTATATAGTTACTAGGTATTGCTATCTCCTCATTGCTTGTATGAATCCGATAAAGCTCTTTCCACAAAGAATGATATTCTAAACTGATTCGAATGAAACGGAGAATTTTAGAAATACACTTAGAGAATGTTTATTATGGTAACCCTGAATTACCTAGATTTAGGGCTGCTTGATATCTCTGCAGTACACCAATGTAACCTTAATAGAATGCTACGTAGACTTATAGAATGTTTATTATGGTTACCTGGAATTACATAGATTCAGTTCTGCTAATTTTCTCCACGGGACTAATATGAATCCTTTCAATCGCTATCCATTATGGACACCAATGTAAGCTTAATAGAATGCTATGTAGAATTATGGAAAAACAGTAAGTAGATGTTTGTTATACTTATATAAGATTATATAGTTACTAGGTATTGCAATCTCCTCATTGCTTGTATGAATCCGATAAAGCTCTTTCCACAAAGAATGGTATTGTAAACTGATTAGAATGAAACGGAGAATTATAGAAAAACACTTAGAGAATGTTTATTATGGTTACCTTGAATTACATAGATTCAGTTCTGCTTATTTTCTCCACAGGACTAATATAAATCCTTTCAATCGCTATCCATTATGGACACCAATGTAAGCTTAATAGAATGCTATGTAGAATTATGGAAAAACAGTAAGTAGATGTTTGTTATACTTATATAAGATTATATAGTTACTAGGTATTGCTATCTCCTCATTGCTTGTATGAATCCGATAAAGCTCTTTCCACAAAGAATGGTATTGTAAACTGATTAGAATGAAACGGAGAATTATAGAAAAACCCTTAGAGAATGTTTATTATGGTATCCTTGAATTACATTGATTCAGTTCTGCCTAATTTCTTCGCAGTACTAATATGAATCCTTTCAATCGCTATCCATTATGAACACCAATGTAAGCTTAAGAGAATGCTACATAGAATTGTGGAAAAACAGTAAGTAGATGTATGTTATAATTATTTAATATAACATAATTACTAGGTATTGCTATCTCCTCATTGCTCTTATGAATCCGATAAATCTCTTTCCACAAAGAATGGTATTCTAAACTGATTCGAATGAAACGGAGAATTTTAGAAATACACTTAGAGAATGTTTATTATGGTAACCCTGAATTACCTAGATTTAGGGCTGCTTGATATCTCTGCAGTACTGTTATGAATCCTTTCAAACGCTATCCACTATGAACACCAATGTAACCTTAATAGAATGCTCCGTAGAATTGTGGAAAAACAGTAAGTAGATGTTTGTTATATTTATTTAATATAACATGGTATTGCTATCTCCTCATTGCTCTTTTGAATCCGATAAATCTCTTTCCACAAAGAATGGTATTGTAAACTGATTCGAATGAAATGGAGAATTTTTAGAAAAACACTTAGAGAATGTTTATTATGGTAACCATGAATTACCTAGATTTAGTGCTGCTTGATAGCTCCGCTTTACTTTTATGAATCCTTTCAATCGCTATCCACTATGAACACCGATGTAGCTTAATAGAATGCTACGTAGAATTGTGGAAAAACAGTAATGTTTGTTATAATTATATAAGATTATATAGTTACTAGGTATTGCTATCTCCTCGTTGCTTGTATGAATCCGATAAAGCTCTTTCCACAAAGAATGGTATTGTAAACTGATTAGAATGAAACGGAGAATTATAGAAAAACACAGAGAATGTTTATTATGGTAACCTTGAATTCCCTAGATTTAGTGCTGCTTGATATCTCCGCAGTACCGTTATGAATCCTTTCAATCGCTATCCACTATGAACACCGATGTAACCTTTATAAAATGCTACGTAGAATTGTGGAAAAACAGTAAGTAGATGTTTGTTATAATTATATAAGATTACATAGTTACTAGGTATTGCTATATTGTCATTTCTTGTATGAATTCGATCAACCTCTTTACATAAAGAATGCCAATGTAAACAGATTAGAATTAAACGAAGAATTCTAGAAAAACACTTAGTGAATGTTTGTTATGGTTACCTTGAATTACATAGATTTAGTCCTGCTTCATCAATATGCAGTACTGCTATGAATCCTTTCAATCGCTGTCCACTAATAACAGCAATGTAAGCTTAAAAGTATGCTAGGTAGAATTATGGAAAAACAGTAAGTAGATGTTTGTTTGTTATACTTATATAAGATTATATAGTTACAAGGTATTGTTATCTCCTCATTGCTTGTATGAATCCAATAAAGCTCTTTCCACAAAGAATGCTATTGTAGACTAATTAGAATGAAACAAAGAATTTTAGTTTGTTATACTTATATAAGATTATATAGTTACAAGGTATTGTTATCTCCTCATTGCTTGTATGAATCCAATAAAGCTCTTTCCACAAAGAATGCTATTGTAGACTAATTAGAATGAAACAAAGAATTTTAGAAAAACACTTATAGAATGTTTATTATGGTTACCTTGAATTACATAGATTCAGTTCTGCTAATTTTCTCCACGGGACTAATATGAATCCTTTCAATCGCTATCCATTATGGACACCAATGTAAGCTTAATAGAATGCTATGTAGAATTATGGAAAAACAGTAAGTAGATGTTTGTTATACTTATATAAGATTATATAGTTACTAGGTATTGCAATCTTCTCATTGCTTGTATGAATCCGATAAAGCTCTTTCCACAAAGAATGCTATTGTAGACTGATTAGAATGAAACAGAGAATTTTAGAAAAACACTTTTAGAATGTTTATTATGGTTACCTTGAATTACATAGATTCAGTTCTGCTTATTTTCTCCACAGGACTAATATGAATCCTTTCAATCGCTATCCATTATGGACACCAATGTAAGCTTAATAGAATGCTATGTAGAATTATGGAAAAACAGTAAGTAGATGTTTGTTATACTTATATAAGATAATATATTTACAAGGTATTGTTATCTCCTCATTGCTTGTATGAATCCGATAAAGCTCTTTCCACAAAGAATGCTATTGTAGACTAATTAGAATGAAACAAAGAATTTTAGAAAAACACTTATAGAATGTTTATTATGGTTACCTTGAATTACATAGATTCAGTTCTGCTAATTTTCTCCACGGGACTAATATGAATCCTTTCAATCGCTATCCATTATGGACACCAATGTAAGCTTAATAGAATGCTATGTAGAATTATGGAAAAACAGTAAGTAGATGTTTGTTATACTTATATAAGATTATATAGTTACTAGGTATTGCAATCTCCTCATTGCTTGTATGAATCCGATAAAGCTCTTTCCACAAAGAATGGTATTGTAAACTGATTAGAATGAAACGGAGAATTATAGAAAAACACTTAGAGAATGTTTATTATGGTTACCTTGAATTACATAGATTCAGTTCTGCTAATTTTCTCCACGGGACTAATATGAATCCTTTCAATCGCTATCCATTATGGACACCAATGTAAGCTTAATAGAATGCTATGTAGAATTATGGAAAAACAGTAAGTAGATGTTTGTTATACTTATATAAGATTATATAGTTACAAGGTATTGTTATCTCCTCATTGCTTGTATGAATCCGATAAAGCTCTTTCCACAAAGAATGCTATTGTAGACTAATTAGAATGAAACAAAGAATTTTAGAAAAACACTTATAGAATGTTTATTATGGTTACCTTGAATTACATAGATTCAGTTCTGCTAATTTTCTCCACGGGACTAATATGAATCCTTTCAATCGCTATCCATTATGGACACCAATGTAAGCTTAATAGAATGCTATGTAGAATTATGGAAAAACAGTAAGTAGATGTTTGTTATACTTATATAAGATTATATAGTTACTAGGTATTGCAATCTCCTCATTGCTTGTATGAATCCGATAAAGCTCTTTCCACAAAGAATGCTATTGTAGACTGATTAGAATGAAACAGAGAATTTTAGAAAAACACTTTTAGAATGTTTATTATGGTTACCTTGAATTACATAGATTCAGTTCTGCTTATTTTCTCCACAGGACTAATATGAATCCTTTCAATCGCTATCCATTATGGACACCAATGTAAGCTTAATAGAATGCTATGTAGAATTATGGAAAAACAGTAAGTAGATGTTTGTTATACTTATATAAGATTATATAGTTACAAGGTATTGTTATCTCCTCATTGCTTGTATGAATCCGATAAAGCTCTTTCCACAAAGAATGCTATTGTAGACTAATTAGAATGAAACAAAGAATTTTAGAAAAACACTTATAGAATGTTTATTATGGTTACCTTGAATTACATAGATTCAGTTCTGCTAATTTTCTCCACGGGACTAATATGAATCCTTTCAATCGCTATCCATTATGGACACCAATGTAAGCTTAATAGAATGCTATGTAGAATTATGGAAAAACAGTAAGTAGATGTTTGTTATACTTATATAAGATTATATAGTTACTAGGTATTGCTATCTCCTCATTGCTTGTATGAATCCGATAAAGCTCTTTCCACAAAGAATGGTATTGTAAACTGATTAGAATGAAACGGAGAATTATAGAAAAACCCTTAGAGAATGTTTATTATGGTATCCTTGAATTACATTGATTCAGTTCTGCCTAATTTCTTCGCAGTACTAATATGAATCCTTTCAATCGCTATCCATTATGAACACCAATGTAAGCTTAAGAGAATGCTACATAGAATTGTGGAAAAACAGTAAGTAGATGTATGTTATAATTATTTAATATAACATAATTACTAGGTATTGCTATCTCCTCATTGCTCTTATGAATCCGATAAATCTCTTTCCACAAAGAATGGTATTCTAAACTGATTCGAATGAAACGGAGAATTTTAGAAATACACTTAGAGAATGTTTATTATGGTAACCCTGAATTACCTAGATTTAGGGCTGCTTGATATCTCTGCAGTACTGTTATGAATCCTTTCAAACGCTATCCACTATGAACACCAATGTAACCTTAATAGAATGCTCCGTAGAATTGTGGAAAAACAGTAAGTAGATGTTTGTTATAATTATTTAATATAACATGGTATTGCTATCTCCTCATTGCTCTTATGAATCCGATAAATCTCTTTCCACAAAGAATGGTATTGTAAACTGATTCGAATGAAATGGAGAATTTTTAGAAAAACACTTAGAGAATGTTTATTATGGTAACCATGAATTACCTAGATTTAGTGCTGCTTGATAGCTCCGCTTTACTTTTATGAATCCTTTCAATCGCTATCCACTATGAACACCGATGTAGCTTAATAGAATGCTACGTAGAATTGTGGAAAAACAGTAATGTTTGTTATAATTATATAAGATTATATAGTTACTAGGTATTGCTATCTCCTCGTTGCTTGTATGAATCCGATAAAGCTCTTTCCACAAAGAATGGTATTGTAAACTGATTAGAATGAAACGGAGAATTATAGAAAAACACAGAGAATGTTTATTATGGTAACCTTGAATTCCCTAGATTTAGTGCTGCTTGATATCTCCGCAGTACTGTTATGAATCCTTTCAATCGCTATCCACTATGAACACCGATGTAACCTTTATAAAATGCTACGTAGAATTGTGGAAAAACAGTAAGTAGATGTTTGTTATAATTATATAAGATTACATAGTTACTAGGTATTGCTATATTGTCATTTCTTGTATGAATTCGATCAACCTCTTTACATAAAGAATGCCAATGTAAACAGATTAGAATTAAACGAAGAATTCTAGAAAAACACTTAGTGAATGTTTGTTATGGTTACCTTGAATTACATAGATTTAGTCCTGCTTCATCAATATGCAGTACTGCTATGAATCCTTTCAATCGCTGTCCACTAATAACAGCAATGTAAGCTTAAAAGTATGCTAGGTAGAATTATGGAAAAACAGTAAGTAGATGTTTGTTATAATTATATAAGATGACATAGTTACTAGGTATTGCAATCTCCTCATTGCTTGTATGAATCCGATAAAGCTCTTTCCACAAAGAATGCTATTGTAGACTGATTAGAATGAAACAGAGAATTTTAGAAAAACACTTTTAGAATGTTTATTATGGTTACCTTGAATTACATAGATTCAGTTCTGCTTATTTTCTCCACAGGACTAATATGAATCCTTTCAATCGCTATCCATTATGGACACCAATGTAAGCTTAATAGAATGCTATGTAGAATTATGGAAAAACAGTAAGTAGATGTTTGTTATACTTATATAAGATAATATATTTACAAGGTATTGTTATCTCCTCATTGCTTGTATGAATCCGATAAAGCTCTTTCCACAAAGAATGCTATTGTAGACTAATTAGAATGAAACAAAGAATTTTAGAAAAACACTTATAGAATGTTTATTATGGTTACCTTGAATTACATAGATTCAGTTCTGCTAATTTTCTCCACGGGACTAATATGAATCCTTTCAATCGCTATCCATTATGAACACCAATGTAAGCTTAATAGAATGCTATGTAGAATTATGGAAAAACAGTAAGTAGATGTTTGTTATACTTATATAAGATTATATAGTTACTAGGTATTGCAATCTCCTCATTGCTTGTATGAATCCGATAAAGCTCTTTCCACAAAGAATGCTATTGTAGACTGATTAGAATGAAACAGAGAATTTTAGAAAAACACTTTTAGAATGTTTATTATGGTTACCTTGAATTACATAGATTCAGTTCTGCTTATTTTCTCCACAGGACTAATATGAATCCTTTCAATCGCTATCCATTATGGACACCAATGTAAGCTTAATAGAATGCTATGTAGAATTATGGAAAAACAGTAAGTAGATTTTTGTTATACTTATATAAGATTATATAGTTACAAGGTATTGTTATCTCCTCATTGCTTGTATGAATCCGATAAAGCTCTTTCCACAAAGAATGCTATTGTAGACTGATTAGAATGAAACAGAGAATTTTAGAAAAACACTTTTAGAATGTTTATTATGGTTACCTTGAATTACATAGATTCAGTTCTGCTTATTTTCTCCACAGGACTAATATGAATCCTTTCAATCGCTATCCATTATGGACACCAATGTAAGCTTAATAGAATGCTATGTAGAATTATGGAAAAACAGTAAGTAGATGTTTGTTATACTTATATAAGATTATATAGTTACAAGGTATTGTTATCTCCTCATTGCTTGTATGAATCCGATAAAGCTCTTTCCACAAAGAATGCTATTGTAGACTGATTAGAATGAAACAGAGAATTTTAGAAAAACACTTTTAGAATGTTTATTATGGTTACCTTGAATTACATAGATTCAGTTCTGCTTATTTTCTCCACAGGACTAATATGAATCCTTTCAATCGCTATCCATTATGGACACCAATGTAAGCTTAATAGAATGCTATGTAGAATTATGGAAAAACAGTAAGTAGATGTTTGTTATACTTATATAAGATTATATAGTTACTAGGTATTGTTATCTCCTCATTGCTTGTATGAATCCGATAAAGCTCTTTCCACAAAGAATGGTATTGTAAACTGATTAGAATGAAACGGAGAATTATAGAAAAACCCTTAGAGAATGTTTATTATGGTATCCTTGAATTACATTGATTCAGTTCTGCCTAATTTCTTCGCAGTACTAATATGAATCCTTTCAATCGCTATCCATTATGAACACCAATGTAAGCTTAAGAGAATGCTACATAGAATTGTGGAAAAACAGTAAGTAGATGTATGTTATAATTATTTAATATAACATAATTACTAGGTATTGCTATCTCCTCATTGCTCTTATGAATCCGATAAATCTCTTTCCACAAAGAATGGTATTCTAAACTGATTCGAATGAAACGGAGAATTTTAGAAATACACTTAGAGAATGTTTATTATGGTAACCCTGAATTACCTAGATTTAGGGCTGCTTGATATCTCTGCAGTACTGTTATGAATCCTTTCAAACGCTATCCACTATGAACACCAATGTAACCTTAATAGAATGCTCCGTAGAATTGTGGAAAAACAGTAAGTAGATGTTTGTTATAATTATTTAATATAACATGGTATTGCTATCTCCTCATTGCTCTTATGAATCCGATAAATCTCTTTCCACAAAGAATGGTATTGTAAACTGATTCGAATGAAATGGAGAATTTTTAGAAAAACAAGAATGTTTATTATGGTAACCATGAATTACCTAGATTTAGTGCTGCTTGATAGCTCCGCTTTACTTTTATGAATCCTTTCAATCGCTATCCACTATGAACACCGATGTAGCTTAATAGAATGCTACGTAGAATTGTGGAAAAACAGTAATGTTTGTTATAATTATATAAGATTACATAGTTACTAGGTATTGCTATATTGTCATTTCTTGTATGAATTCGATCAACCTCTTTACATAAAGAATGCCAATGTAAACAGATTAGAATTAAACGAAGAATCCTAGAAAAACACTTAGTGAATGTTTGTTATGGTTACCTTGAATTACATAGATTTAGTCCTGCTTCATCAATATGCAGTACTGCTATGAATCCTTTCAATCGCTGTCCACTAATAACAGCAATGTAAGCTAAAAAGTATGCTAGGTAGAATTATGGAAAAACAGTAAGTAGATGTTTGTTATAATTATATAAGATGACATAGTTACTAGGTATTGCAATCTCCTCATTGCTTGTATGAATCCGATAAAGCTCTTTCCACAAAGAATGCTATTGTAGACTGATTAGAATGAAACAGAGAATTTTAGAAAAACACTTTTAGAATGTTTATTATGGTTACCTTGAATTACATAGATTCAGTTCTGCTAATTTTCTCCACAGGACTAATATGAATCCTTTCAATCGCTATCCATTATGGACACCAATGTAAGCTTAATAGAATGCTATGTAGAATTATGGAAAAACAGTAAGTAGATGTTTGTTATACTTATATAAGATTATATAGTTACAAGGTATTGTTATCTCCTCATTGCTTGTTTGAATCCGATAAAGCTCTTTCCACAAAGAATGGTATTGTAAACTGATTAGAATGAAACGGAGAATTATAGAAAAACCCTTAGAGAATGTTTATTATGGTATCCTTGAATTACATAGATTCAGTTCTGCTAATTTTCTCCACGGGACTAATATGAATCCTTTCAATCGCTATCCATTATGGACACCAATGTAAGCTTAATAGAATGCTACGTAGAATTATGGAAAAACAGTAAGTAGATGTTTGTTATACTTATATAAGATTATATAGTTACTAGGTATTGCTATCTCCTCATTGCTTGTATGAATCCGATAAAGCTCTTTCCACAAAGAATGATATTCTAAACTGATTCGAATGAAACGGAGAATTTTAGAAATACACTTAGAGAATGTTTATTATGGTAACCCTGAATTACCTAGATTTAGGGCTGCTTGATATCTCTGCAGTACACCAATGTAACCTTAATAGAATGCTACGTAGACTTATAGAATGTTTATTATGGTTACCTGGAATTACATAGATTCAGTTCTGCTAATTTTCTCCACGGGACTAATATGAATCCTTTCAATCGCTATCCATTATGGACACCAATGTAAGCTTAATAGAATGCTATGTAGAATTATGGAAAAACAGTAAGTAGATGTTTGTTATACTTATATAAGATTATATAGTTACTAGGTATTGCTATCTCCTCATTGCTTGTATGAATCCGATAAAGCTCTTTCCACAAAGAATGGTATTGTAAACTGATTAGAATGAAACGGAGAATTATAGAAAAACCCTTAGAGAATGTTTATTATGGTATCCTTGAATTACATTGATTCAGTTCTGCCTAATTTCTTCGCAGTACTAATATGAATCCTTTCAATCGCTATCCATTATGAACACCAATGTAAGCTTAAGAGAATGCTACATAGAATTGTGGAAAAACAGTAAGTAGATGTATGTTATAATTATTTAATATAACATAATTACTAGGTATTGCTATCTCCTCATTGCTCTTATGAATCCGATAAATCTCTTTCCACAAAGAATGGTATTCTAAACTGATTCGAATGAAACGGAGAATTTTAGAAATACACTTAGAGAATGTTTATTATGGTAACCCTGAATTACCTAGATTTAGGGCTGCTTGATATCTCTGCAGTACTGTTATGAATCCTTTCAAACGCTATCCACTATGAACACCAATGTAACCTTAATAGAATGCTCCGTAGAATTGTGGAAAAACAGTAAGTAGATGTTTGTTATAATTATTTAATATAACATGGTATTGCTATCTCCTCATTGCTCTTATGAATCCGATAAATCTCTTTCCACAAAGAATGGTATTGTAAACTGATTCGAATGAAATGGAGAATTTTTAGAAAAACACGTAGAGAATGTTTATTATGGTAACCATGAATTACCTAGATTTAGTGCTGCTTGATAGCTCCGCTTTACTTTTATGAATCCTTTCAATCGCTATCCACTATGAACACCGATGTAGCTTAATAGAATGCTACGTAGAATTGTGGAAAAACAGTAATGTTTGTTATAATTATATAAGATTATATAGTTACTAGGTATTGCTATCTCCTCGTTGCTTGTATGAATCCGATAAAGCTCTTTCCACAAAGAATGGTATTGTAAACTGATTAGAATGAAACGGAGAATTATAGAAAAACACAGAGAATGTTTATTATGGTAACCTTGAATTCCCTAGATTTAGTGCTGCTTGATATCTCCGCAGTACTGTTATGAATCCTTTCAATCGCTATCCACTATGAACACCGATGTAACCTTTATAAAATGCTACGTAGAATTGTGGAAAAACAGTAAGTAGATGTTTGTTATAATTATATAAGATTACATAGTTACTAGGTATTGCTATATTGTCATTTCTTGTATGAATTCGATCAACCTCTTTACATAAAGAATGCCAATGTAAACAGATTAGAATTAAACGAAGAATTCTAGAAAAACACTTAGTGAATGTTTGTTATGGTTACCTTGAATTACATAGATTTAGTCCTGCTTCATCAATATGCAGTACTGCTATGAATCCTTTCAATCGCTGTCCACTAATAACAGCAATGTAAGCTTAAAAGTATGCTAGGTAGAATTATGGAAAAACAGTAAGTAGATGTTTGTTATAATTATATAAGATGACATAGTTACTAGGTATTGCAATCTCCTCATTGCTTGTATGAATCCGATAAAGCTCTTTCCACAAAGAATGCTATTGTAGACTGATTAGAATGAAACAGAGAATTTTAGAAAAACACTTTTAGAATGTTTATTATGGTTACCTTGAATTACATAGATTCAGTTCTGCTTATTTTCTCCACAGGACTAATATGAATCCTTTCAATCGCTATCCATTATGGACACCAATGTAAGCTTAATAGAATGCTATGTAGAATTATGGAAAAACAGTAAGTAGATGTTTGTTATACTTATATAAGATAATATATTTACAAGGTATTGTTATCTCCTCATTGCTTGTATGAATCCGATAAAGCTCTTTCCACAAAGAATGCTATTGTAGACTAATTAGAATGAAACAAAGAATTTTAGAAAAACACTTATAGAATGTTTATTATGGTTACCTTGAATTACATAGATTCAGTTCTGCTAATTTTCTCCACGGGACTAATATGAATCCTTTCAATCCCTATCCATTATGGACACCAATGTAAGCTTAATAGAATGCTATGTAGAATTATGGAAAAACAGTAAGTAGATGTTTGTTATACTTATATAAGATTATATAGTTACTAGGTATTGCAATCTCCTCATTGCTTGTATGAATCCGATAAAGCTCTTTCCACAAAGAATGCTATTGTAGACTGATTAGAATGAAACAGAGAATTTTAGAAAAACACTTTTAGAATGTTTATTATGGTTACCTTGAATTACATAGATTCAGTTCTGCTTATTTTCTCCACAGGACTAATATGAATCCTTTCAATCGCTATCCATTATGGACACCAATGTAAGCTTAATAGAATGCTATGTAGAATTATGGAAAAACAGTAAGTAGATGTTTGTTATACTTATATAAGATTATATAGTTACAAGGTATTGTTATCTCCTCATTGCTTGTATGAATCCGATAAAGCTCTTTCCACAAAGAATGCTATTGTAGACTGATTAGAATGAAACAGAGAATTTTAGAAAAACACTTTTAGAATGTTTATTATGGTTACCTTGAATTACATAGATTCAGTTCTGCTTATTTTCTCCACAGGACTAATATGAATCCTTTCAATCGCTATCCATTATGGACACCAATGTAAGCTTAATAGAATGCTATGTAGAATTATGGAAAAACAGTAAGTAGATGTTTGTTATACTTATATAAGATTATATAATTACTAGGTATTGTTATCTCCTCATTGCTTGTATGAATCCGATAAATCTCTTTCCACAAAGAATGGTATTGTAAACTGATTAGAATGAAACGGAGAATTATAGAAAAACCCTTAGAGAATGTTTATTATGGTATCCTTGAATTACATTGATTCAGTTCTGCCTAATTTCTTCGCAGTACTAATATGAATCCTTTCAATCGCTATCCATTATGAACACCAATGTAAGCTTAAGAGAATGCTACATAGAATTGTGGAAAAACAGTAAGTAGATGTATGTTATAATTATTTAATATAACATAATTACTAGGTATTGCTATCTCCTCATTGCTCTTATGAATCCGATAAATCTCTTTCCACAAAGAATGGTATTCTAAACTGATTCGAATGAAACGGAGAATTTTAGAAATACACTTAGAGAATGTTTATTATGGTAACCCTGAATTACCTAGATTTAGGGCTGCTTGATATCTCTGCAGTACTGTTATGAATCCTTTCAAACGCTATCCACTATGAACACCAATGTAACCTTAATAGAATGCTCCGTAGAATTGTGGAAAAACAGTAAGTAGATGTTTGTTATAATTATTTAATATAACATGGTATTGCTATCTCCTCATTGCTCTTATGAATCCGATAAATCTCTTTCCACAAAGAATGGTATTGTAAACTGATTCGAATGAAATGGAGAATTTTTAGAAAAACACGTAGAGAATGTTTATTATGGTAACCATGAATTACCTAGATTTAGTGCTGCTTGATAGCTCCGCTTTACTTTTATGAATCCTTTCAATCGCTATCCACTATGAACACCGATGTAGCTTAATAGAATGCTACGTAGAATTGTGGAAAAACAGTAATGTTTGTTATAATTATATAAGATTACATAGTTACTAGGTATTGCTATATTGTCATTTCTTGTATGAATTCGATCAACCTCTTTACATAAAGAATGCCAATGTAAACAGATTAGAATTAAACGAAGAATCCTAGAAAAACACTTAGTGAATGTTTGTTATGGTTACCTTGAATTACATAGATTTAGTCCTGCTTCATCAATATGCAGTACTGCTATGAATCCTTTCAATCGCTGTCCACTAATAACAGCAATGTAAGCTTAAAAGTATGCTAGGTAGAATTATGGAAAAACAGTAAGTAGATGTTTGTTATACTTATATAAGATTATATAGTTACTAGGTATTGCAATCTCCTCATTGCTTGTATGAATCCGATAAAGCTCTTTCCACAAAGAATGCTATTGTAGACTGATTAGAATGAAACAGAGAATTTTAGAAAAACACTTTTAGAATGTTTATTATGGTTACCTTGAATTACATAGATTCAGTTCTGCTTATTTTCTCCACAGGACTAATATGAATCCTTTCAATCGCTATCCATTATGGACACCAATGTAAGCTTAATAGAATGCTATGTAGAATTATGGAAAAACAGTAAGTAGATGTTTGTTATACTTATATAAGATTATATAGTTACAAGGTATTGTTATCTCCTCATTGCTTGTATGAATCCGATAAAGCTCTTTCCACAAAGAATGCTATTGTAGACTGATTAGAATGAAACAGAGAATTTTAGAAAAACACTTTTAGAATGTTTATTATGGTTACCTTGAATTACATAGATTCAGTTCTGCTTATTTTCTCCACAGGACTAATATGAATCCTTTCAATCGCTATCCATTATGGACACCAATGTAAGCTTAATAGAATGCTATGTAGAATTATGGAAAAACAGTAAGTAGATGTTTGTTATACTTATATAAGATTATATAATTACTAGGTATTGTTATCTCCTCATTGCTTGTATGAATCCGATAAATCTCTTTCCACAAAGAATGGTATTGTAAACTGATTAGAATGAAACGGAGAATTATAGAAAAACCCTTAGAGAATGTTTATTATGGTATCCTTGAATTACATTGATTCAGTTCTGCCTAATTTCTTCGCAGTACTAATATGAATCCTTTCAATCGCTATCCATTATGAACACCAATGTAAGCTTAAGAGAATGCTACATAGAATTGTGGAAAAACAGTAAGTAGATGTATGTTATAATTATTTAATATAACATAATTACTAGGTATTGCTATCTCCTCATTGCTCTTATGAATCCGATAAATCTCTTTCCACAAAGAATGGTATTCTAAACTGATTCGAATGAAACGGAGAATTTTAGAAATACACTTAGAGAATGTTTATTATGGTAACCCTGAATTACCTAGATTTAGGGCTGCTTGATATCTCTGCAGTACTGTTATGAATCCTTTCAAACGCTATCCACTATGAACACCAATGTAACCTTAATAGAATGCTCCGTAGAATTGTGGAAAAACAGTAAGTAGATGTTTGTTATAATTATTTAATATAACATGGTATTGCTATCTCCTCATTGCTCTTATGAATCCGATAAATCTCTTTCCACAAAGAATGGTATTGTAAACTGATTCGAATGAAATGGAGAATTTTTAGAAAAACACGTAGAGAATGTTTATTATGGTAACCATGAATTACCTAGATTTAGTGCTGCTTGATAGCTCCGCTTTACTTTTATGAATCCTTTCAATCGCTATCCACTATGAACACCGATGTAGCTTAATAGAATGCTACGTAGAATTGTGGAAAAACAGTAATGTTTGTTATAATTATATAAGATTACATAGTTACTAGGTATTGCTATATTGTCATTTCTTGTATGAATTCGATCAACCTCTTTACATAAAGAATGCCAATGTAAACAGATTAGAATTAAACGAAGAATCCTAGAAAAACACTTAGTGAATGTTTGTTATGGTTACCTTGAATTACATAGATTTAGTCCTGCTTCATCAATATGCAGTACTGCTATGAATCCTTTCAATCGCTGTCCACTAATAACAGCAATGTAAGCTTAAAAGTATGCTAGGTAGAATTATGGAAAAACAGTAAGTAGATGTTTGTTATAATTATATAAGATGACATAGTTACTAGGTATTGCAATCTCCTCATTGCTTGTATGAATCCGATAAAGCTCTTTCCACAAAGAATGCTATTGTAGACTGATTAGAATGAAACAGAGAATTTTAGAAAAACACTTTTAGAATGTTTATTATGGTTACCTTGAATTACATAGATTCAGTTCTGCTAATTTTCTCCACAGGACTAATATGAATCCTTTCAATCGCTATCCATTATGGACACCAATGTAAGCTTAATAGAATGCTATGTAGAATTATGGAAAAACAGTAAGTAGATGTTTGTTATACTTATATAAGATTATATAGTTACAAGGTATTGTTATCTCCTCATTGCTTGTTTGAATCCGATAAAGCTCTTTCCACAAAGAATGGTATTGTAAACTGATTAGAATGAAACGGAGAATTATAGAAAAACCCTTAGAGAATGTTTATTATGGTATCCTTGAATTACATTGATTCAGTTCTGCCTAATTTCTTCGCAGTACTAATATGAATCCTTTCAATCGCTATCCATTATGAACACCAATGTAAGCTTAAGAGAATGCTACATAGAATTGTGGAAAAACAGTAAGTAGATGTATGTTATAATTATTTAATATAACATAATTACTAGGTATTGCTATCTCCTCATTGCTCTTATGAATCCGATAAATCTCTTTCCACAAAGAATGGTATTCTAAACTGATTCGAATGAAACGGAGAATTTTAGAAATACACTTAGAGAATGTTTATTATGGTAACCCTGAATTACCTAGATTTAGGGCTGCTTGATATCTCTGCAGTACTGTTATGAATCCTTTCAAACGCTATCCACTATGAACACCAATGTAACCTTAATAGAATGCTCCGTAGAATTGTGGAAAAACAGTAAGTAGATGTTTGTTATAATTATTTAATATAACATGGTATTGCTATCTCCTCATTGCTCTTATGAATCCGATAAATCTCTTTCCACAAAGAATGGTATTGTAAACTGATTCGAATGAAATGGAGAATTTTTAGAAAAACACTTAGAGAATGTTTATTATGGTAACCATGAATTACCTAGATTTAGTGCTGCTTGATAGCTCCGCTTTACTTTTATGAATCCTTTCAATCGCTATCCACTATGAACACCGATGTAGCTTAATAGAATGCTACGTAGAATTGTGGAAAAACAGTAATGTTTGTTATAATTATATAAGATTACATAGTTACTAGGTATTGCTATATTGTCATTTCTTGTATGAATTCGATCAACCTCTTTACATAAAGAATGCCAATGTAAACAGATTAGAATTAAACGAAGAATCCTAGAAAAACACTTAGTGAATGTTTGTTATGGTTACCTTGAATTACATAGATTTAGTCCTGCTTCATCAATATGCAGTACTGCTATGAATCCTTTCAATCGCTGTCCACTAATAACAGCAATGTAAGCTTAAAAGTATGCTAGGTAGAATTATGGAAAAACAGTAAGTAGATGTTTGTTATAATTATATAAGATGACATAGTTACTAGGTATTGCAATCTCCTCATTGCTTGTATGAATCCGATAAAGCTCTTTCCACAAAGAATGCTATTGTAGACTGATTAGAATGAAACAGAGAATTTTAGAAAAACACTTTTAGAATGTTTATTATGGTTACCTTGAATTACATAGATTCAGTTCTGCTAATTTTCTCCACAGGACTAATATGAATCCTTTCAATCGCTATCCATTATGGACACCAATGTAAGCTTAATAGAATGCTATGTAGAATTATGGAAAAACAGTAAGTAGATGTTTGTTATACTTATATAAGATTATATAGTTACAAGGTATTGTTATCTCCTCATTGCTTGTTTGAATCCGATAAAGCTCTTTCCACAAAGAATGGTATTGTAAACTGATTAGAATGAAACGGAGAATTATAGAAAAACCCTTAGAGAATGTTTATTATGGTATCCTTGAATTACATAGATTCAGTTCTGCTAATTTTCTCCACGGGACTAATATGAATCCTTTCAATCGCTATCCATTATGGACACCAATGTAAGCTTAATAGAATGCTACGTAGAATTATGGAAAAACAGTAAGTAGATGTTTGTTATACTTATATAAGATTATATAGTTACTAGGTATTGCTATCTCCTCATTGCTTGTATGAATCCGATAAAGCTCTTTCCACAAAGAATGATATTCTAAACTGATTCGAATGAAACGGAGAATTTTAGAAATACACTTAGAGAATGTTTATTATGGTAACCCTGAATTACCTAGATTTAGGGCTGCTTGATATCTCTGCAGTACACCAATGTAACCTTAATAGAATGCTACGTAGACTTATAGAATGTTTATTATGGTTACCTGGAATTACATAGATTCAGTTCTGCTAATTTTCTCCACGGGACTAATATGAATCCTTTCAATCGCTATCCATTATGGACACCAATGTAAGCTTAATAGAATGCTATGTAGAATTATGGAAAAACAGTAAGTAGATGTTTGTTATACTTATATAAGATTATATAGTTACTAGGTATTGCTATCTCCTCATTGCTTGTATGAATCCGATAAAGCTCTTTCCACAAAGAATGGTATTGTAAACTGATTAGAATGAAACGGAGAATTATAGAAAAACCCTTAGAGAATGTTTATTATGGTATCCTTGAATTACATTGATTCAGTTCTGCCTAATTTCTTCGCAGTACTAATATGAATCCTTTCAATCGCTATCCATTATGAACACCAATGTAAGCTTAAGAGAATGCTACATAGAATTGTGGAAAAACAGTAAGTAGATGTATGTTATAATTATTTAATATAACATAATTACTAGGTATTGCTATCTCCTCATTGCTCTTATGAATCCGATAAATCTCTTTCCACAAAGAATGGTATTCTAAACTGATTCGAATGAAACGGAGAATTTTAGAAATACACTTAGAGAATGTTTATTATGGTAACCCTGAATTACCTAGATTTAGGGCTGCTTGATATCTCTGCAGTACTGTTATGAATCCTTTCAAACGCTATCCACTATGAACACCAATGTAACCTTAATAGAATGCTCCGTAGAATTGTGGAAAAACAGTAAGTAGATGTTTGTTATAATTATTTAATATAACATGGTATTGCTATCTCCTCATTGCTCTTATGAATCCGATAAATCTCTTTCCACAAAGAATGGTATTGTAAACTGATTCGAATGAAATGGAGAATTTTTAGAAAAACACTTAGAGAATGTTTATTATGGTAACCATGAATTACCTAGATTTAGTGCTGCTTGATAGCTCCGCTTTACTTTTATGAATCCTTTCAATCGCTATCCACTATGAACACCGATGTAGCTTAATAGAATGCTACGTAGAATTGTGGAAAAACAGTAATGTTTGTTATAATTATATAAGATTATATAGTTACTAGGTATTGCTATCTCCTCGTTGCTTGTATGAATCCGATAAAGCTCTTTCCACAAAGAATGGTATTGTAAACTGATTAGAATGAAACGGAGAATTATAGAAAAACACAGAGAATGTTTATTATGGTAACCTTGAATTCCCTAGATTTAGTGCTGCTTGATATCTCCGCAGTACTGTTATGAATCCTTTCAATCGCTATCCACTATGAACACCGATGTAACCTTTATAAAATGCTACGTAGAATTGTGGAAAAACAGTAAGTAGATGTTTGTTATAATTATATAAGATTACATAGTTACTAGGTATTGCTATATTGTCATTTCTTGTATGAATTCGATCAACCTCTTTACATAAAGAATGCCAATGTAAACAGATTAGAATTAAACGAAGAATTCTAGAAAAACACTTAGTGAATGTTTGTTATGGTTACCTTGAATTACATAGATTTAGTCCTGCTTCATCAATATGCAGTACTGCTATGAATCCTTTCAATCGCTGTCCACAAATAACAGCAATGTAAGCTTAAAAGTATGCTAGGTAGAATTATGGAAAAACAGTAAGTAGATGTTTGTTATAATTATATAAGATGACATAGTTACTAGGTATTGCAATCTCCTCATTGCTTGTATGAATCCGATAAAGCTCTTTCCACAAAGAATGCTATTGTAGACTGATTAGAATGAAACAGAGAATTTTAGAAAAACACTTTTAGAATGTTTATTATGGTTACCTTGAATTACATAGATTCAGTTCTGCTTATTTTCTCCACAGGACTAATATGAATCCTTTCAATCGCTATCCATTATGGACACCAATGTAAGCTTAATAGAATGCTATGTAGAATTATGGAAAAACAGTAAGTAGATGTTTGTTATACTTATATAAGATTATATAGTTACTAGGTATTGTTATCTCCTCATTGCTTGTATGAATCCGATAAAGCTCTTTCCACAAAGAATGCTATTGTAGACTGATTAGAATGAAACAGAGAATTTTAGAAAAACACTTTTAGAATGTTTATTATGGTTACCTTGAATTACATAGATTCAGTTCTGCTTATTTTCTCCACAGGACTAATATGAATCCTTTCAATCGCTATCCATTATGGACACCAATGTAAGCTTAATAGAATGCTATGTAGAGTTATGGAAAAACAGTAAGTAGATGTTTGTTATACTTATATAAGATTATATAGTTACAAGGTATTGTTATCTCCTCATTGCTTGTATGAATCCGATAAAGCTCTTTCCACAAAGAATGCTATTGTAGACTAATTAGAATGAAACAAAGAATTTTAGAAAAACACTTATAGAATGTTTATTATGGTTACCTTGAATTACATAGATTCAGTTCTGCTAATTTTCTCCATGGGACTAATATGAATCCTTTCAATCGCTATCCATTATGGACACCAATGTAAGCTTAATAGAATGCTATGTAGAATTATGGAAAAACAGTAAGTAGATGTTTGTTATACTTATATAAGATTATATAGTTACTAGGTATTGCAATCTCCTCATTGCTTGTATGAATCCGATAAAGCTCTTTCCACAAAGAATGGTATTGTAAACTGATTAGAATGAAACGGAGAATTATAGAAAAACACTTAGAGAATGTTTATTATGGTTACCTTGAATTACATAGATTCAGTTCTGCTTATTTTCTCCACAGGACTAATATAAATCCTTTCAATCGCTATCCATTATGGACACCAATGTAAGCTTAATAGAATGCTATGTAGAATTATGGAAAAACAGTAAGTAGATGTTTGTTATACTTATATAAGATTATATAGTTACAAGGTATTGTTATCTCCTCATTGCTTGTTTGAATCCGATAAAGCTCTTTCCACAAAGAATGGTATTGTAAACTGATTAGAATGAAACGGAGAATTATAGAAAAACCCTTAGAGAATGTTTATTATGGTATCCTTGAATTACATAGATTCAGTTCTGCTAATTTTCTCCACGGGACTAATATGAATCCTTTCAATCGCTATCCATTATGGACACCAATGTAAGCTTAATAGAATGCTACGTAGAATTATGGAAAAACAGTAAGTAGATGTTTGTTATACTTATATAAGATTATATAGT
The DNA here is from genome assembly GCF_032191835.1 of Heteronotia binoei. Taxonomy (NCBI): domain Eukaryota; kingdom Metazoa; phylum Chordata; class Lepidosauria; order Squamata; family Gekkonidae; genus Heteronotia; species Heteronotia binoei. The sequence goes on from NW_026800134.1 coordinate 69,324, forward strand.
TACTAGGTATTGCTATCTCCTCATTGCTTGTATGAATCCGATAAAGCTCTTTCCACAAAGAATGATATTCTAAACTGATTCGAATGAAACGGAGAATTTTAGAAATACACTTAGAGAATGTTTATTATGGTAACCCTGAATTACCTAGATTTAGGGCTGCTTGATATCTCTGCAGTACACCAATGTAACCTTAATAGAATGCTACGTAGACTTATAGAATGTTTATTATGGTTACCTGGAATTACATAGATTCAGTTCTGCTAATTTTCTCCACGGGACTAATATGAATCCTTTCAATCGCTATCCATTATGGACACCAATGTAAGCTTAATAGAATGCTATGTAGAATTATGGAAAAACAGTAAGTAGATGTTTGTTATACTTATATAAGATTATATAGTTACTAGGTATTGCTATCTCCTCATTGCTTGTATGAATCCGATAAAGCTCTTTCCACAAAGAATGGTATTGTAAACTGATTAGAATGAAACGGAGAATTATAGAAAAACCCTTAGAGAATGTTTATTATGGTATCCTTGAATTACATTGATTCAGTTCTGCCTAATTTCTTCGCAGTACTAATATGAATCCTTTCAATCGCTATCCATTATGAACACCAATGTAAGCTTAAGAGAATGCTACATAGAATTGTGGAAAAACAGTAAGTAGATGTATGTTATAATTATTTAATATAACATAATTACTAGGTATTGCTATCTCCTCATTGCTCTTATGAATCCGATAAATCTCTTTCCACAAAGAATGGTATTCTAAACTGATTCGAATGAAACGGAGAATTTTAGAAATACCCTTAGAGAATGTTTATTATGGTAACCCTGAATTACCTAGATTTAGGGCTGCTTGATATCTCTGCAGTACTGTTATGAATCCTTTCAAACGCTATCCACTATGAACACCAATGTAACCTTAATAGAATGCTCCGTAGAATTGTGGAAAAACAGTAAGTAGATGTTTGTTATAATTATTTAATATAACATGGTATTGCTATCTCCTCATTGCTCTTATGAATCCGATAAATCTCTTTCCACAAAGAATGGTATTGTAAACTGATTCGAATGAAATGGAGAATTTTTAGAAAAACACTTAGAGAATGTTTATTATGGTAACCATGAATTACCTAGATTTAGTGCTGCTTGATAGCTCCGCTTTACTTTTATGAATCCTTTCAATCGCTATCCACTATGAACACCGATGTAGCTTAATAGAATGCTACGTAGAATTGTGGAAAAACAGTAATGTTTGTTATAATTATATAAGATTATATAGTTACTAGGTATTGCTATCTCCTCGTTGCTTGTATGAATCCGATAAAGCTCTTTCCACAAAGAATGGTATTGTAAACTGATTAGAATGAAACGGAGAATTATAGAAAAACACAGAGAATGTTTATTATGGTAACCTTGAATTCCCTAGATTTAGTGCTGCTTGATATCTCCGCAGTACTGTTATGAATCCTTTCAATCGCTATCCACTATGAACACCGATGTAACCTTTATAAAATGCTACGTAGAATTGTGGAAAAACAGTAAGTAGATGTTTGTTATAATTATATAAGATTACATAGTTACTAGGTATTGCTATATTGTCATTTCTTGTATGAATTCGATCAACCTCTTTACATAAAGAATGCCAATGTAAACAGATTAGAATTAAACGAAGAATTCTAGAAAAACACTTAGTGAATGTTTGTTATGGTTACCTTGAATTACATAGATTTAGTCCTGCTTCATCAATATGCAGTACTGCTATGAATCCTTTCAATCGCTGTCCACTAATAACAGCAATGTAAGCTTAAAAGTATGCTAGGTAGAATTATGGAAAAACAGTAAGTAGATGTTTGTTTGTTATACTTATATAAGATTATATAGTTACAAGGTATTGTTATCTCCTCATTGCTTGTATGAATCCAATAAAGCTCTTTCCACAAAGAATGCTATTGTAGACTAATTAGAATGAAACAAAGAATTTTAGTTTGTTATACTTATATAAGATTATATAGTTACAAGGTATTGTTATCTCCTCATTGCTTGTATGAATCCAATAAAGCTCTTTCCACAAAGAATGCTATTGTAGACTAATTAGAATGAAACAAAGAATTTTAGAAAAACACTTATAGAATGTTTATTATGGTTACCTTGAATTACATAGATTCAGTTCTGCTAATTTTCTCCACAGGACTAATATGAATCCTTTCAATCGCTATCCATTATGGACACCAATGTAAGCTTAATAGAATGCTATGTAGAATTATGGAAAAACAGTAAGTAGATGTTTGTTATACTTATATAAGATTATATAGTTACAAGGTATTGTTATCTCCTCATTGCTTGTTTGAATCCGATAAAGCTCTTTCCACAAAGAATGGTATTGTAAACTGATTAGAATGAAACGGAGAATTATAGAAAAACCCTTAGAGAATGTTTATTATGGTATCCTTGAATTACATAGATTCAGTTCTGCTAATTTTCTCCACGGGACTAATATGAATCCTTTCAATCGCTATCCATTATGGACACCAATGTAAGCTTAATAGAATGCTACGTAGAATTATGGAAAAACAGTAAGTAGATGTTTGTTATACTTATATAAGATTATATAGTTACTAGGTATTGCTATCTCCTCATTGCTTGTATGAATCCGATAAAGCTCTTTCCACAAAGAATGATATTCTAAACTGATTCGAATGAAACGGAGAATTTTAGAAATACACTTAGAGAATGTTTATTATGGTAACCCTGAATTACCTAGATTTAGGGCTGCTTGATATCTCTGCAGTACACCAATGTAACCTTAATAGAATGCTACGTAGACTTATAGAATGTTTATTATGGTTACCTGGAATTACATAGATTCAGTTCTGCTAATTTTCTCCACGGGACTAATATGAATCCTTTCAATCGCTATCCATTATGGACACCAATGTAAGCTTAATAGAATGCTATGTAGAATTATGGAAAAACAGTAAGTAGATGTTTGTTATACTTATATAAGATTATATAGTTACTAGGTATTGCTATCTCCTCATTGCTTGTATGAATCCGATAAAGCTCTTTCCACAAAGAATGGTATTGTAAACTGATTAGAATGAAACGGAGAATTATAGAAAAACCCTTAGAGAATGTTTATTATGGTATCCTTGAATTACATTGATTCAGTTCTGCCTAATTTCTTCGCAGTACTAATATGAATCCTTTCAATCGCTATCCATTATGAACACCAATGTAAGCTTAAGAGAATGCTACATAGAATTGTGGAAAAACAGTAAGTAGATGTATGTTATAATTATTTAATATAACATAATTACTAGGTATTGCTATCTCCTCATTGCTCTTATGAATCCGATAAATCTCTTTCCACAAAGAATGGTATTCTAAACTGATTCGAATGAAACGGAGAATTTTAGAAATACACTTAGAGAATGTTTATTATGGTAACCCTGAATTACCTAGATTTAGGGCTGCTTGATATCTCTGCAGTACTGTTATGAATCCTTTCAAACGCTATCCACTATGAACACCAATGTAACCTTAATAGAATGCTCCGTAGAATTGTGGAAAAACAGTAAGTAGATGTTTGTTATAATTATTTAATATAACATGGTATTGCTATCTCCTCATTGCTCTTATGAATCCGATAAATCTCTTTCCACAAAGAATGGTATTGTAAACTGATTCGAATGAAATGGAGAATTTTTAGAAAAACACTTAGAGAATGTTTATTATGGTAACCATGAATTACCTAGATTTAGTGCTGCTTGATAGCTCCGCTTTACTTTTATGAATCCTTTCAATCGCTATCCACTATGAACACCGATGTAGCTTAATAGAATGCTACGTAGAATTGTGGAAAAACAGTAATGTTTGTTATAATTATATAAGATTACATAGTTACTAGGTATTGCTATATTGTCATTTCTTGTATGAATTCGATCAACCTCTTTACATAAAGAATGCCAATGTAAACAGATTAGAATTAAACGAAGAATTCTAGAAAAACACTTAGTGAATGTTTGTTATGGTTACCTTGAATTACATAGATTTAGTCCTGCTTCATCAATATGCAGTACTGCTATGAATCCTTTCAATCGCTGTCCACTAATAACAGCAATGTAAGCTTAAAAGTATGCTAGGTAGAATTATGGAAAAACAGTAAGTAGATGTTTGTTATAATTATATAAGATGACATAGTTACTAGGTATTGCAATCTCATCATTGCTTGTATGAATCCGATAAAGCTCTTTCCACAAAGAATGCTATTGTAGACTGATTAGAATGAAACAGAGAATTTTAGAAAAACACTTTTAGAATGTTTATTATGGTTACCTTGAATTACATAGATTCAGTTCTGCTTATTTTCTCCACAGGACTAATATGAATCCTTTCAATCGCTATCCATTATGGACACCAATGTAAGCTTAATAGAATGCTATGTAGAATTATGGAAAAACAGTAAGTAGATGTTTGTTATACTTATATAAGATTATATAGTTACAAGGTATTGTTATCTCCTCATTGCTTGTATGAATCCGATAAAGCTCTTTCCACAAAGAATGGTATTGTAAACTGATTAGAATGAAACGGAGAATTATAGAAAAACCCTTAGAGAATGTTTATTATGGTATCCTTGAATTACATAGATTCAGTTCTGCTAATTTTCTCCACGGGACTAATATGAATCCTTTCAATCGCTATCCATTATGGACACCAATGTAAGCTTAATAGAATGCTACGTAGAATTATGGAAAAACAGTAAGTAGATGTTTGTTATACTTATATAAGATTATATAGTTACTAGGTATTGCTATCTCCTCATTGCTTGTATGAATCCGATAAAGCTCTTTCCACAAAGAATGATATTCTAAACTGAATCGAATGAAACGGAGAATTTTAGAAATACACTTAGAGAATGTTTATTATGGTAACCCTGAATTACCTAGATTTAGGGCTGCTTGATATCTCTGCAGTACACCAATGTAACCTTAATAGAATGCTACGTAGACTTATAGAATGTTTATTATGGTTACCTGGAATTACATAGATTCAGTTCTGCTAATTTTCTCCACAGGACTAATATGAATCCTTTCAATCGCTATCCATTATGGACACCAATGTAAGCTTAATAGAATGCTATGTAGAATTATGGAAAAACAGTAAGTAGATGTTTGTTATACTTATATAAGATTATATAGTTACAAGGTATTGTTATCTCCTCATTGCTTGTATGAATCCGATAAAGCTCTTTCCACAAAGAATGCTATTGTAGACTAATTAGAATGAAACAAAGAATTTTAGAAAAACACTTATAGAATGTTTATTATGGTTACCTTGAATTACATAGATTCAGTTCTGCTAATTTTCTCCACGGGACTAATATGAATCCTTTCAATCGCTATCCATTATGGACACCAATGTAAGCTTAATAGAATGCTATGTAGAATTATGGAAAAACAGTAAGTAGATGTTTGTTATACTTCTATAAGATTATATAGTTACTAGGTATTGCAATCTCCTCATTGCTTGTATGAATCCGATAAAGCTCTTTCCACAAAGAATGCTATTGTAGACTGATTAGAATGAAACAGAGAATTTTAGAAAAACACTTTTAGAACGTTTATTATGGTTACCTTGAATTACATAGATTCAGTTCTGCTTATTTTCTCCACAGGACTAATATGAATCCTTTCAATCGCTATCCATTATGGACACCAATGTAAGCTTAATAGAATGCTATGTAGAATTATGGAAAAACAGTAAGTAGATGTTTGTTATACTTATATAAGATTATATAGTTACAAGGTATTGTTATCTCCTCATTGCTTGTATGAATCCGATAAAGCTCTTTCCACAAAGAATGCTATTGTAGACTGATTAGAATGAAACAGAGAATTTTAGAAAAACACTTTTAGAATGTTTATTATGGTTACCTTGAATTACATAGATTCAGTTCTGCTTATTTTCTCCACAGGACGAATATGAATCCTTTCAATCGCTATCCATTATGGACACCAATGTAAGCTTAATAGAATGCTATGTAGAATTATGGAAAAACAGTAAGTAGATGTTTGTTATACTTATATAAGATTATATAGTTACAAGGTATTGTTATCTCCTCATTGCTTGTATGAATCCGATAAAGCTCTTTCCACAAAGAATGCTATTGTAGACTGATTAGAATGAAACAGAGAATTTTAGAAAAACACTTTTAGAATGTTTATTATGGTTACCTTGAATTACATAGATTCAGTTCTGCTTATTTTCTCCACGGGACTAATATGAATCCTTTCAATCGCTATCCATTATGGACACCAATGTAAGCTTAATAGAATGCTATGTAGAATTATGGAAAAACAGTAAGTAGATGTTTGTTATACTTATATAAGATTATATAGTTACTAGGTATTGCTATCTCCTCATTGCTTGTATGAATCCGATAAAGCTCTTTCCACAAAGAATGATATTCTAAACTGATTCGAATGAAACGGAGAATTTTAGAAATACACTTAGAGAATGTTTATTATGGTAACCCTGAATTACCTAGATTTAGGGCTGCTTGATATCTCTGCAGTACACCAATGTAACCTTAATAGAATGCTACGTAGACTTATAGAATGTTTATTATGGTTACCTGGAATTACATAGATTCAGTTCTGCTAATTTTCTCCACGGGACTAATATGAATCCTTTCAATCGCTATCCATTATGGACACCAATGTAAGCTTAATAGAATGCTATGTAGAATTATGGAAAAACAGTAAGTAGATGTTTGTTATACTTATATAAGATTATATAGTTACTAGGTATTGCTATCTCCTCATTGCTTGTATGAATCCGATAAAGCTCTTTCCACAAAGAATGGTATTGTAAACTGATTAGAATGAAACGGAGAATTATAGAAAAACCCTTAGAGAATGTTTATTATGGTATCCTTGAATTACATTGATTCAGTTCTGCCTAATTTCTTCGCAGTACTAATATGAATCCTTTCAATCGCTATCCATTATGAACACCAATGTAAGCTTAAGAGAATGCTACATAGAATTGTGGAAAAACAGTAAGTAGATGTATGTTATAATTATTTAATATAACATAATTACTAGGTATTGCTATCTCCTCATTGCTCTTATGAATCCGATAAATCTCTTTCCACAAAGAATGGTATTCTAAACTGATTCGAATGAAACGGAGAATTTTAGAAATACACTTAGAGAATGTTTATTATGGTAACCCTGAATTACCTAGATTTAGGGCTGCTTGATATCTCTGCAGTACTGTTATGAATCCTTTCAAACGCTATCCACTATGAACACCAATGTAACCTTAATAGAATGCTCCGTAGAATTGTGGAAAAACAGTAAGTAGATGTTTGTTATAATTATTTAATATAACATGGTATTGCTATCTCCTCATTGCTCTTATGAATCCGATAAATCTCTTTCCACAAAGAATGGTATTGTAAACTGATTCGAATGAAATGGAGAATTTTTAGAAAAACACTTAGAGAATGTTTATTATGGTAACCATGAATTACCTAGATTTAGTGCTGCTTGATAGCTCCGCTTTACTTTTATGAATCCTTTCAATCGCTATCCACTATGAACACCGATGTAGCTTAATAGAATGCTACGTAGAATTGTGGAAAAACAGTAATGTTTGTTATAATTATATAAGTTTACATAGTTACTAGGTATTGCTATATTGTCATTTCTTGTATGAATTCGATCAACCTCTTTACATAAAGAATGCCAATGTAAACAGATTAGAATTAAACGAAGAATCCTAGAAAAACACTTAGTGAATGTTTGTTATGGTTACCTTGAATTACATAGATTTAGTCCTGCTTCATCAATATGCAGTACTGCTATGAATCCTTTCAATCGCTGTCCACTAATAACAGCAATGTAAGCTTAAAAGTATGCTAGGTAGAATTATGGAAAAACAGTAAGTAGATGTTTGTTATAATTATATAAGATGACATAGTTACTAGGTATCGCAATCTCCTCATTGCTTGTATGAATCCGATAAAGCTCTTTCCACAAAGAATGCTATTGTAGACTGATTAGAATGAAACAGAGAATTTTAGAAAAACACTTTTAGAATGTTTATTATGGTTACCTTGAATTACATAGATTCAGTTCTGCTAATTTTCTCCACAGGACTAATATGAATCCTTTCAATCGCTATCCATTATGGACACCAATGTAAGCTTAATAGAATGCTATGTAGAATTATGGAAAAACAGTAAGTAGATGTTTGTTATACTTATATAAGATTATATAGTTACAAGGTATTGTTATCTCCTCATTGCTTGTTTGAATCCGATAAAGCTCTTTCCACAAAGAATGGTATTGTAAACTGATTAGAATGAAACGGAGAATTATAGAAAAACCCTTAGAGAATGTTTATTATGGTATCCTTGAATTACATAGATTCAGTTCTGCTAATTTTCTCCACGGGACTAATATGAATCCTTTCAATCGCTATCCATTATGGACACCAATGTAAGCTTAATAGAATGCTACGTAGAATTATGGAAAAACAGTAAGTAGATGTTTGTTATACTTATATAAGATTATATAGTTACTAGGTATTGCTATCTCCTCATTGCTTGTATGAATCCGATAAAGCTCTTTCCACAAAGAATGGTATTGTAAACTGATTCGAATGAAACGGAGAATTATAGAAAAACCCTTAGAGAATGTTTATTATGGTAACCCTGAATTACCTAGATTTAGGGCTGCTTGATATCTCTGCAGTACACCAATGTAACCTTAATAGAATGCTACGTAGACTTATAGAATGTTTATTATGGTTACCTGGAATTACATAGACTCAGTTCTGCTAATTTTCTCCACGGGACTAATAAGAATCCTTTCAATCGCTATCCATTATGGACACCAATGTAAGCTTAATAGAATGCTATGTAGAATTATGGAAAAACAGTAAGTAGATGTTTGTTATACTTATATAAGATTATATAGTTACTAGGTATTGCTATCTCCTCATTGCTTGTATGAATCCGATAAAGCTCTTTCCACAAAGAATGGTATTGTAAACTGATTAGAATGAAACGGAGAATTATAGAAAAACCCTTAGAGAATGTTTATTATGGTATCCTTGAATTACATTGATTCAGTTCTGCCTAATTTCTTCGCAGTACTAATATGAATCCTTTCAATCGCTATCCATTATGAACACCAATGTAAGCTTAAGAGAATGCTACATAGAATTGTGGAAAAACAGTAAGTAGATGTATGTTATAATTATTTAATATAACATAATTACTAGGTATTGCTATCTCCTCATTGCTCTTATGAATCCGATAAATCTCTTTCCACAAAGAATGGTATTCTAAACTGATTCGAATGAAACGGAGAATTTTAGAAATACACTTAGAGAATGTTTATTATGGTAACCCTGAATTACCTAGATTTAGGGCTGCTTGATATCTCTGCAGTACTGTTATGAATCCTTTCAAACGCTATCCACTATGAACACCAATGTAACCTTAATAGAATGCTCCGTAGAATTGTGGAAAAACAGTAAGTAGATGTTTGTTATAATTATTTAATATAACATGGTATTGCTATCTCCTCATTGCTCTTATGAATCCGATAAATCTCTTTCCACAAAGAATGGTATTGTAAACTGATTCGAATGAAATGGAGAATTTTTAGAAAAACACTTAGAGAATGTTTATTATGGTAACCATGAATTACCTAGATTTAGTGCTGCTTGATAGCTCCGCTTTACTTTTATGAATCCTTTCAATCGCTATCCACTATGAACACCGATGTAGCTTAATAGAATGCTACGTAGAATTGTGGAAAAACAGTAATGTTTGTTATAATTATATAAGTTTACATAGTTACTAGGTATTGCTATATTGTCATTTCTTGTATGAATTCGATCAACCTCTTTACATAAAGAATGCCAATGTAAACAGATTAGAATTAAACGAAGAATCCTAGAAAAACACTTAGTGAATGTTTGTTATGGTTACCTTGAATTACATAGATTTAGTCCTGCTTCATCAATATGCAGTACTGCTATGAATCCTTTCAATCGCTGTCCACTAATAACAGCAATGTAAGCTTAAAAGTATGCTAGGTAGAATTATGGAAAAACAGTAAGTAGATGTTTGTTATAATTATATAAGATGACATAGTTACTAGGTATCGCAATCTCCTCATTGCTTGTATGAATCCGATAAAGCTCTTTCCACAAAGAATGCTATTGTAGACTGATTAGAATGAAACAGAGAATTTTAGAAAAACACTTTTAGAATGTTTATTATGGTTACCTTGAATTACATAGATTCAGTTCTGCTAATTTTCTCCACAGGACTAATATGAATCCTTTCAATCGCTATCCATTATGGACACCAATGTAAGCTTAATAGAATGCTATGTAGAATTATGGAAAAACAGTAAGTAGATGTTTGTTATACTTATATAAGATTATATAGTTACAAGGTATTGTTATCTCCTCATTGCTTGTTTGAATCCGATAAAGCTCTTTCCACAAAGAATGGTATTGTAAACTGATTAGAATGAAACGGAGAATTATAGAAAAACCCTTAGAGAATGTTTATTATGGTATCCTTGAATTACATAGATTCAGTTCTGCTAATTTTCTCCACGGGACTAATATGAATCCTTTCAATCGCTATCCATTATGGACACCAATGTAAGCTTAATAGAATGCTACGTAGAATTATGGAAAAACAGTAAGTAGATGTTTGTTATACTTATATAAGATTATATAGTTACTAGGTATTGCTATCTCCTCATTGCTTGTATGAATCCGATAAAGCTCTTTCCACAAAGAATGGTATTGTAAACTGATTCGAATGAAACGGAGAATTATAGAAAAACCCTTAGAGAATGTTTATTATGGTAACCCTGAATTACCTAGATTTAGGGCTGCTTGATATCTCTGCAGTACACCAATGTAACCTTAATAGAATGCTACGTAGACTTATAGAATGTTTATTATGGTTACCTGGAATTACATAGACTCAGTTCTGCTAATTTTCTCCACGGGACTAATAAGAATCCTTTCAATCGCTATCCATTATGGACACCAATGTAAGCTTAATAGAATGCTATGTAGAATTATGGAAAAACAGTAAGTAGATGTTTGTTATACTTATATAAGATTATATAGTTACTAGGTATTGCTATCTCCTCATTGCTTGTATGAATCCGATAAAGCTCTTTCCACAAAGAATGGTATTGTAAACTGATTAGAATGAAACGGAGAATTATAGAAAAACCCTTAGAGAATGTTTATTATGGTATCCTTGAATTACATTGATTCAGTTCTGCCTAATTTCTTCGCAGTACTAATATGAATCCTTTCAATCGCTATCCATTATGAACACCAATGTAAGCTTAAGAGAATGCTACATAGAATTGTGGAAAAACAGTAAGTAGATGTATGTTATAATTATTTAATATAACATAATTACTAGGTATTGCTATCTCCTCATTGCTCTTATGAATCCGATAAATCTCTTTCCACAAAGAATGGTATTCTAAACTGATTCGAATGAAACGGAGAATTTTAGAAATACACTTAGAGAATGTTTATTATGGTAACCCTGAATTACCTAGATTTAGGGCTGCTTGATATCTCTGCAGTACTGTTATGAATCCTTTCAAACGCTATCCACTATGAACACCAATGTAACCTTAATAGAATGCTCCGTAGAATTGTGGAAAAACAGTAAGTAGATGTTTGTTATAATTATTTAATATAACATGGTATTGCTATCTCCTCATTGCTCTTATGAATCCGATAAATCTCTTTCCACAAAGAATGGTATTGTAAACTGATTCGAATGAAATGGAGAATTTTTAGAAAAACAAGAATGTTTATTATGGTAACCATGAATTACCTAGATTTAGTGCTGCTTGATAGCTCCGCTTTACTTTTATGAATCCTTTCAATCGCTATCCACTATGAACACCGATGTAGCTTAATAGAATGCTACGTAGAATTGTGGAAAAACAGTAATGTTTGTTATAATTATATAAGATTACATAGTTACTAGGTATTGCTATATTGTCATTTCTTGTATGAATTCGATCAACCTCTTTACATAAAGAATGCCAATGTAAACAGATTAGAATTAAACGAAGAATCCTAGAAAAACACTTAGTGAATGTTTGTTATGGTTACCTTGAATTACATAGATTTAGTCCTGCTTCATCAATATGCAGTACTGCTATGAATCCTTTCAATCGCTGTCCACTAATAACAGCAATGTAAGCTAAAAAGTATGCTAGGTAGAATTATGGAAAAACAGTAAGTAGATGTTTGTTATAATTATATAAGATGACATAGTTACTAGGTATTGCAATCTCCTCATTGCTTGTATGAATCCGATAAAGCTCTTTCCACAAAGAATGCTATTGTAGACTGATTAGAATGAAACAGAGAATTTTAGAAAAACACTTTTAGAATGTTTATTATGGTTACCTTGAATTACATAGATTCAGTTCTGCTAATTTTCTCCACAGGACTAATATGAATCCTTTCAATCGCTATCCATTATGGACACCAATGTAAGCTTAATAGAATGCTATGTAGAATTATGGAAAAACAGTAAGTAGATGTTTGTTATACTTATATAAGATTATATAGTTACAAGGTATTGTTATCTCCTCATTGCTTGTTTGAATCCGATAAAGCTCTTTCCACAAAGAATGGTATTGTAAACTGATTAGAATGAAACGGAGAATTATAGAAAAACCCTTAGAGAATGTTTATTATGGTATCCTTGAATTACATAGATTCAGTTCTGCTAATTTTCTCCACGGGACTAATATGAATCCTTTCAATCGCTATCCATTATGGACACCAATGTAAGCTTAATAGAATGCTACGTAGAATTATGGAAAAACAGTAAGTAGATGTTTGTTATACTTATATAAGATTATATAGTTACTAGGTATTGCTATCTCCTCATTGCTTGTATGAATCCGATAAAGCTCTTTCCACAAAGAATGATATTCTAAACTGATTCGAATGAAACGGAGAATTTTAGAAATACACTTAGAGAATGTTTATTATGGTAACCCTGAATTACCTAGATTTAGGGCTGCTTGATATCTCTGCAGTACACCAATGTAACCTTAATAGAATGCTACGTAGACTTATAGAATGTTTATTATGGTTACCTGGAATTACATAGATTCAGTTCTGCTAATTTTCTCCACGGGACTAATATGAATCCTTTCAATCGCTATCCATTATGGACACCAATGTAAGCTTAATAGAATGCTATGTAGAATTATGGAAAAACAGTAAGTAGATGTTTGTTATACTTATATAAGATTATATAGTTACTAGGTATTGCTATCTCCTCATTGCTTGTATGAATCCGATAAAGCTCTTTCCACAAAGAATGGTATTGTAAACTGATTAGAATGAAACGGAGAATTATAGAAAAACCCTTAGAGAATGTTTATTATGGTATCCTTGAATTACATTGATTCAGTTCTGCCTAATTTCTTCGCAGTACTAATATGAATCCTTTCAATCGCTATCCATTATGAACACCAATGTAAGCTTAAGAGAATGCTACATAGAATTGTGGAAAAACAGTAAGTAGATGTATGTTATAATTATTTAATATAACATAATTACTAGGTATTGCTATCTCCTCATTGCTCTTATGAATCCGATAAATCTCTTTCCACAAAGAATGGTATTCTAAACTGATTCGAATGAAACGGAGAATTTTAGAAATACACTTAGAGAATGTTTATTATGGTAACCCTGAATTACCTAGATTTAGGGCTGCTTGATATCTCTGCAGTACTGTTATGAATCCTTTCAAACGCTATCCACTATGAACACCAATGTAACCTTAATAGAATGCTCCGTAGAATTGTGGAAAAACAGTAAGTAGATGTTTGTTATAATTATTTAATATAACATGGTATTGCTATCTCCTCATTGCTCTTATGAATCCGATAAATCTCTTTCCACAAAGAATGGTATTGTAAACTGATTCGAATGAAATGGAGAATTTTTAGAAAAACACGTAGAGAATGTTTATTATGGTAACCATGAATTACCTAGATTTAGTGCTGCTTGATAGCTCCGCTTTACTTTTATGAATCCTTTCAATCGCTATCCACTATGAACACCGATGTAGCTTAATAGAATGCTACGTAGAATTGTGGAAAAACAGTAATGTTTGTTATAATTATATAAGATTATATAGTTACTAGGTATTGCTATCTCCTCGTTGCTTGTATGAATCCGATAAAGCTCTTTCCACAAAGAATGGTATTGTAAACTGATTAGAATGAAACGGAGAATTATAGAAAAACACAGAGAATGTTTATTATGGTAACCTTGAATTCCCTAGATTTAGTGCTGCTTGATATCTCCGCAGTACTGTTATGAATCCTTTCAATCGCTATCCACTATGAACACCGATGTAACCTTTATAAAATGCTACGTAGAATTGTGGAAAAACAGTAAGTAGATGTTTGTTATAATTATATAAGATTACATAGTTACTAGGTATTGCTATATTGTCATTTCTTGTATGAATTCGATCAACCTCTTTACATAAAGAATGCCAATGTAAACAGATTAGAATTAAACGAAGAATTCTAGAAAAACACTTAGTGAATGTTTGTTATGGTTACCTTGAATTACATAGATTTAGTCCTGCTTCATCAATATGCAGTACTGCTATGAATCCTTTCAATCGCTGTCCACTAATAACAGCAATGTAAGCTTAAAAGTATGCTAGGTAGAATTATGGAAAAACAGTAAGTAGATGTTTGTTATAATTATATAAGATGACATAGTTACTAGGTATTGCAATCTCCTCATTGCTTGTATGAATCCGATAAAGCTCTTTCCACAAAGAATGCTATTGTAGACTGATTAGAATGAAACAGAGAATTTTAGAAAAACACTTTTAGAATGTTTATTATGGTTACCTTGAATTACATAGATTCAGTTCTGCTTATTTTCTCCACAGGACTAATATGAATCCTTTCAATCGCTATCCATTATGGACACCAATGTAAGCTTAATAGAATGCTATGTAGAATTATGGAAAAACAGTAAGTAGATGTTTGTTATACTTATATAAGATTATATAGTTACTAGGTATTGCTATCTCCTCATTGCTGTTATGAATCCAATAAAGCTCTTTCCACAAAGAATGGTATTGTAAACTGATTAGAATGAAACGGAGAATTATAGAAAAACACTTAGAGAATGTTTATTATGGTTACCATGAATTACCTAGATTTAGTGCTGCTTGATTGCTGCGCTTTACTGTTATGAATCCTTTAAATCGCTATCCACTATGAACACCAATGTAGGCTTAATAGAATGCTACGTAGAATTGTGGAAAAACAGTAAGTAGATGTTTGTTATACTTATATAAGATTATATAGTTACAAGGTATTGTTATCTCCTCATTGCTTGTATGAATCCGATAAAGCTCTTTCCACAAAGAATGCTATTGTAGACTAATTAGAATGAAACAAAGAATTTTAGAAAAACACTTTTAGAATGTTTATTATGGTTACCTTGAATTACATAGATTCAGTTCTGCTAATTTTCTCCACGGGACTAATATGAATCCTTTCAATCGCTATCCATTATGGACACCAATGTAAGCTTAATAGAATGCTATGTAGAATTATGGAAAAACAGTAAGTAGATGTTTGTTATACTTATATAAGATTATATAGTTACTAGGTATTGCAATCTCCTCATTGCTTGTATGAATCCGATAAAGCTCTTTCCACAAAGAATGATATTCTAAACTGATTCGAATGAAACGGAGAATTTTAGAAATACACTTAGAGAATGTTTATTATGGTAACCCTGAATTACCTAGATTTAGGGCTGCTTGATATCTCTGCAGTACACCAATGTAACCTTAATAGAATGCTACGTAGACTTATAGAATGTTTATTATGGTTACCTGGAATTACATAGATTCAGTTCTGCTAATTTTCTCCACGGGACTAATATGAATCCTTTCAATCGCTATCCATTATGGACACCAATGTAAGCTTAATAGAATGCTATGTAGAATTATGGAAAAACAGTAAGTAGATGTTTGTTATACTTATATAAGATTATATAGTTACTAGGTATTGCAATCTCCTCATTGCTTGTATGAATCCGATAAAGCTCTTTCCACAAAGAATGGTATTGTAAACTGATTAGAATGAAACGGAGAATTATAGAAAAACCCTTAGAGAATGTTTATTATGGTATCCTTGAATTACATTGATTCAGTTCTGCCTAATTTCTTCGCAGTACTAATATGAATCCTTTCAATCGCTATCCATTATGAACACCAATGTAAGCTTAAGAGAATGCTACATAGAATTGTGGAAAAACAGTAAGTAGATGTATGTTATAATTATTTAATATAACATAATTACTAGGTATTGCTATCTCCTCATTGCTCTTATGAATCCGATAAATCTCTTTCCACAAAGAATGGTATTCTAAACTGATTCGAATGAAACGGAGAATTTTAGAAATACACTTAGAGAATGTTTATTATGGTAACCCTGAATTACCTAGATTTAGGGCTGCTTGATATCTCTGCAGTACTGTTATGAATCCTTTCAAACGCTATCCACTATGAACACCAATGTAACCTTAATAGAATGCTCCGTAGAATTGTGGAAAAACAGTAAGTAGATGTTTGTTATAATTATTTAATATAACATGGTATTGCTATCTCCTCATTGCTCTTATGAATCCGATAAATCTCTTTCCACAAAGAATGGTATTGTAAACTGATTCGAATGAAATGGAGAATTTTTAGAAAAACACTTAGAGAATGTTTATTATGGTAACCATGAATTACCTAGATTTAGTGCTGCTTGATAGCTCCGCTTTACTTTTATGAATCCTTTCAATCGCTATCCACTATGAACACCGATGTAGCTTAATAGAATGCTACGTAGAATTGTGGAAAAACAGTAATGTTTGTTATAATTATATAAGATTATATAGTTACTAGGTATTGCTATCTCCTCGTTGCTTGTATGAATCCGATAAAGCTCTTTCCACAAAGAATGGTATTGTAAACTGATTAGAATGAAACGGAGAATTATAGAAAAACACAGAGAATGTTTATTATGGTAACCTTGAATTCCCTAGATTTAGTGCTGCTTGATATCTCCGCAGTACTGTTATGAATCCTTTCAATCGCTATCCACTATGAACACCGATGTAACCTTTATAAAATGCTACGTAGAATTGTGGAAAAACAGTAAGTAGATGTTTGTTATAATTATATAAGATTACATAGTTACTAGGTATTGCTATATTGTCATTTCTTGTATGAATTCGATCAACCTCTTTACATAAAGAATGCCAATGTAAACAGATTAGAATTAAACGAAGAATTCTAGAAAAACACTTAGTGAATCTTTGTTATGGTTACCTTGAATTACATAGATTTAGTCCTGCTTCATCAATATGCAGTACTGCTATGAATCCTTTCAATCGCTGTCCACTAATAACAGCAATGTAAGCTTAAAAGTATGCTAGGTAGAATTATGGAAAAACAGTAAGTAGATGTTTGTTATAATTATATAAGATGACATAGTTACTAGGTATTGCAATCTCCTCATTGCTTGTATGAATCCGATAAAGCTCTTTCCACAAAGAATGCTATTGTAGACTGATTAGAATGAAACAGAGAATTTTAGAAAAACACTTTTAGAATGTTTATTATGGTTACCTTGAATTACATAGATTCAGTTCTGCTTATTTTCTCCACAGGACTAATATGAATCCTTTCAATCGCTATCCATTATGGACACCAATGTAAGCTTAATAGAATGCTATGTAGAATTATGGAAAAACAGTAAGTAGATGTTTGTTATACTTATATAAGATTATATAGTTACAAGGTATTGTTATCTCCTCATTGCTTGTATGAATCCGATAAAGCTCTTTCCACAAAGAATGCTATTGTAGACTAATTAGAATGAAACAAAGAATTTTAGAAAAACACTTATAGAATGTTTATTATGGTTACCTTGAATTACATAGATTCAGTTCTGCTAATTTTCTCCACGGGACTAATATGAATCCTTTCAATCGCTATCCATTATGGACACCAATGTAAGCTTAATAGAATGCTATGTAGAATTATGGAAAAACAGTAAGTAGATGTTTGTTATACTTATATAAGATTATATAGTTACTAGGTATTGCAATCTCCTCATTGCTTGTATGAATCCGATAAAGCTCTTTCCACAAAGAATGATATTCTAAACTGATTCGAATGAAACGGAGAATTTTAGAAATACACTTAGAGAATGTTTATTATGGTAACCCTGAATTACCTAGATTTAGGGCTGCTTGATATCTCTGCAGTACACCAATGTAACCTTAATAGAATGCTACGTAGACTTATAGAATGTTTATTATGGTTACCTGGAATTACATAGATTCAGTTCTGCTAATTTTCTCCACGGGACTAATATGAATCCTTTCAATCGCTATCCATTATGGACACCAATGTAAGCTTAATAGAATGCTATGTAGAATTATGGAAAAACTGTAAGTAGATGTTTGTTATACTTATATAAGATTATATAGTTACTAGGTATTGCAATCTCCTCATTGCTTGTATGAATCCGATAAAGCTCTTTCCACAAAGAATGGTATTGTAAACTGATTAGAATGAAACGGAGAATTATAGAAAAACCCTTAGAGAATGTTTATTATGGTATCCTTGAATTACATTGATTCAGTTCTGCCTAATTTCTTCGCAGTACTAATATGAATCCTTTCAATCGCTATCCATTATGAACACCAATGTAAGCTTAAGAGAATGCTACATAGAATTGTGGAAAAACAGTAAGTAGATGTATGTTATAATTATTTAATATAACATAATTACTAGGTATTGCTATCTCCTCATTGCTCTTATGAATCCGATAAATCTCTTTCCACACAGAATGGTATTCTAAACTGATTCGAATGAAACGGAGAATTTTAGAAATACACTTAGAGAATGTTTATTATGGTAACCCTGAATTACCTAGATTTAGGGCTGCTTGATATCTCTGCAGTACTGTTATGAATCCTTTCAAACGCTATCCACTATGAACACCAATGTAACCTTAATAGAATGCTCCGTAGAATTGTGGAAAAACAGTAAGTAGATGTTTGTTATAATTATTTAATATAACATGGTATTGCTATCTCCTCATTGCTCTTATGAATCCGATAAATCTCTTTCCACAAAGAATGGTATTGTAAACTGATTCGAATGAAATGGAGAATTTTTAGAAAAACACTTAGAGAATGTTTATTATGGTAACCATGAATTACCTAGATTTAGTGCTGCTTGATAGCTCCGCTTTACTTTTATGAATCCTTTCAATCGCTATCCACTATGAACACCGATGTAGCTTAATAGAATGCTACGTAGAATTGTGGAAAAACAGTAATGTTTGTTATAATTATATAAGATTATATAGTTACTAGGTATTGCTATCTCCTCGTTGCTTGTATGAATCCGATAAAGCTCTTTCCACAAAGAATGGTATTGTAAACTGATTAGAATGAAACGGAGAATTATAGAAAAACACAGAGAATGTTTATTATGGTAACCTTGAATTCCCTAGATTTAGTGCTGCTTGATATCTCCGCAGTACTGTTATGAATCCTTTCAATCGCTATCCACTATGAACACCGATGTAACCTTTATAAAATGCTACGTAGAATTGTGGAAAAACAGTAAGTAGATGTTTGTTATAATTATATAAGATTACATAGTTACTAGGTATTGCTATATTGTCATTTCTTGTATGAATTCGATCAACCTCTTTACATAAAGAATGCCAATGTAAACAGATTAGAATTAAACGAAGAATTCTAGAAAAACACTTAGTGAATCTTTGTTATGGTTACCTTGAATTACATAGATTTAGTCCTGCTTCATCAATATGCAGTACTGCTATGAATCCTTTCAATCGCTGTCCACTAATAACAGCAATGTAAGCTTAAAAGTATGCTAGGTAGAATTATGGAAAAACAGTAAGTAGATGTTTGTTATAATTATATAAGATGACATAGTTACTAGGTATTGCAATCTCCTCATTGCTTGTATGAATCCGATAAAGCTCTTTCCACAAAGAATGCTATTGTAGACTGATTAGAATGAAACAGAGAATTTTAGAAAAACACTTTTAGAATGTTTATTATGGTTACCTTGAATTACATAGATTCAGTTCTGCTTATTTTCTCCACAGGACTAATATGAATCCTTTCAATCGCTATCCATTATGGACACCAATGTAAGCTTAATAGAATGCTATGTAGAATTATGGAAAAACAGTAAGTAGATGTTTGTTATACTTATATAAGATTATATAGTTACAAGGTATTGTTATCTCCTCATTGCTTGTATGAATCCGATAAAGCTCTTTCCACAAAGAATGCTATTGTAGACTAATTAGAATGAAACAAAGAATTTTAGAAAAACACTTATAGAATGTTTATTATGGTTACCTTGAATTACATAGATTCAGTTCTGCTAATTTTCTCCACGGGACTAATATGAATCCTTTCAATCGCTATCCATTATGGACACCAATGTAAGCTTAATAGAATGCTATGTAGAATTATGGAAAAACAGTAAGTAGATGTTTGTTATACTTATATAAGATTATATAGTTACTAGGTATTGCAATCTCCTCATTGCTTGTATGAATCCGATAAAGCTCTTTCCACAAAGAATGATATTCTAAACTGATTCGAATGAAACGGAGAATTTTAGAAATACACTTAGAGAATGTTTATTATGGTAACCCTG
This sequence comes from Heteronotia binoei, assembly GCF_032191835.1. Taxonomy (NCBI): domain Eukaryota; kingdom Metazoa; phylum Chordata; class Lepidosauria; order Squamata; family Gekkonidae; genus Heteronotia; species Heteronotia binoei. The sequence continues at coordinate 90,189 of NW_026800134.1, forward strand.
AATTACCTAGATTTAGGGCTGCTTGATATCTCTGCAGTACACCAATGTAACCTTAATAGAATGCTACGTAGACTTATAGAATGTTTATTATGGTTACCTGGAATTACATAGATTCAGTTCTGCTAATTTTCTCCACGGGACTAATATGAATCCTTTCAATCGCTATCCATTATGAACACCAATGTAAGCTTAATAGAATGCTATGTAGAATTATGGAAAAACTGTAAGTAGATGTTTGTTATACTTATATAAGATTATATAGTTACTAGGTATTGCAATCTCCTCATTGCTTGTATGAATCCGATAAAGCTCTTTCCACAAAGAATGGTATTGTAAACTGATTAGAATGAAACGGAGAATTATAGAAAAACCCTTAGAGAATGTTTATTATGGTATCCTTGAATTACATTGATTCAGTTCTGCCTAATTTCTTCGCAGTACTAATATGAATCCTTTCAATCGCTATCCATTATGAACACCAATGTAAGCTTAAGAGAATGCTACATAGAATTGTGGAAAAACAGTAAGTAGATGTATGTTATAATTATTTAATATAACATAATTACTAGGTATTGCTATCTCCTCATTGCTCTTATGAATCCGATAAATCTCTTTCCACACAGAATGGTATTCTAAACTGATTCGAATGAAACGGAGAATTTTAGAAATACACTTAGAGAATGTTTATTATGGTAACCCTGAATTACCTAGATTTAGGGCTGCTTGATATCTCTGCAGTACTGTTATGAATCCTTTCAAACGCTATCCACTATGAACACCAATGTAACCTTAATAGAATGCTCCGTAGAATTGTGGAAAAACAGTAAGTAGATGTTTGTTATAATTATTTAATATAACATGGTATTGCTATCTCCTCATTGCTCTTATGAATCCGATAAATCTCTTTCCACAAAGAATGGTATTGTAAACTGATTCGAATGAAATGGAGAATTTTTAGAAAAACACTTAGAGAATGTTTATTATGGTAACCATGAATTACCTAGATTTAGTGCTGCTTGATAGCTCCGCTTTACTTTTATGAATCCTTTCAATCGCTATCCACTATGAACACCGATGTAGCTTAATAGAATGCTACGTAGAATTGTGGAAAAACAGTAATGTTTGTTATAATTATATAAGATTATATAGTTACTAGGTATTGCTATCTCCTCGTTGCTTGTATGAATCCGATAAAGCTCTTTCCACAAAGAATGGTATTGTAAACTGATTAGAATGAAACGGAGAATTATAGAAAAACACAGAGAATGTTTATTATGGTATCCTTGAATTCCCTAGATTTAGTGCTGCTTGATATCTCCGCAGTACTGTTATGAATCCTTTCAATCGCTATCCACTATGAACACCGATGTAACCTTTATAAAATGCTACGTAGAATTGTGGAAAAACAGTAAGTAGATGTTTGTTATAATTATATAAGATTACATAGTTACTAGGTATTGCTATATTGTCATTTCTTGTATGAATTCGATCAACCTCTTTACATAAAGAATGCCAATGTAAACAGATTAGAATTAAACGAAGAATTCTAGAAAAACACTTAGTGAATGTTTGTTATGGTTACCTTGAATTACATAGATTTAGTCCTGCTTCATCAATATGCAGTACTGCTATGAATCCTTTCAATCGCTGTCCACTAATAACAGCAATGTAAGCTTAAAAGTATGCTAGGTAGAATTATGGAAAAACAGTAAGTAGATGTTTGTTATAATTATATAAGATGACATAGTTACTAGGTATTGCAATCTCCTAATTGCTTGTATGAATCCGATAAAGCTCTTTCCACAAAGAATGCTATTGTAGACTGATTAGAATGAAACAGAGAATTTTAGAAAAACACTTTTAGAATGTTTATTATGGTTACCTTGAATTACATAGATTCAGTTCTGCTTATTTTCTCCACAGGACTAATATGAATCCTTTCAATCGCTATCCATTATGGACACCAATGTAAGCTTAATAGAATGCTATGTAGAATTATGGAAAAACAGTAAGTAGATGTTTGTTATACTTATATAAGATTATATAGTTAAAAGGTATTGTTATCTCCTCATTGCTTGTATGAATCCGATAAAGCTCTTTCCACAAAGAATGCTATTGTAGACTAATTAGAATGAAACAAAGAATTTTAGAAAAACACTTATAGAATGTTTATTATGGTTACCTTGAATTACATAGATTCAGTTCTGCTAATTTTCTCCACGGGACTAATATGAATCCTTTCAATCGCTATCCATTATGGACACCAATGTAAGCTTAATAGAATGCTATGTAGAATTATGGAAAAACAGTAAGTAGATGTTTGTTATACTTATATAAGATTATATAGTTACTAGGTATTGCAATCTCCTCATTGCTTGTATGAATCCGATAAAGCTCTTTCCACAAAGAATGCTATTGTAGACTGATTAGAATGAAACAGAGAATTTTAGAAAAACACTTTTAGAATGTTTATTATGGTTACCTTGAATTACATAGATTCAGTTCTGCTTATTTTCTCCACAGGACTAATATGAATCCTTTCAATCGCTATCCATTATGGACACCAATGTAAGCTTAATAGAATGCTTTGTAGAATTATGGAAAAACAGTAAGTACATGTTTGTTATACTTATATAAGATTATATAGTTACAAGGTATTGTTATCTCCTCATTGCTTGTATGAATCCGATAAAGCTCTTTCCACAAAGAATGCTATTGTAGACTAATTAGAATGAAACAAAGAATTTTAGAAAAACACTTATAGAATGTTTATTATGGTTACCTGGAATTACATAGATTCAGTTCTGCTAATTTTCTCCACGGGACTAATATGAATCCTTTCAATCGCTATCCATTATGGACACCAATGTAAGCTTAATAGAATGCTATGTAGAATTATGGAAAAACAGTAAGTATATGTTTGTTATACTTATATAAGATTATATAGGTATTGCAATCTCCTCATTGCTTGTATGAATCCGATAAAGCTCTTTCCACAAAGAATGGTATTGTAAACTGATTAGAATGAAACGGAGAATTATAGAAAAACACTTAGAGAATGTTTATTATGGTATCCTTGAATTACATTGATTCAGTTCTGCCTAATTTCTTCGCAGTACTAATATGAATCCTTTCAATCGCTATCCATTATGAACACCAATGCAAGCTTAAGAGAATGCTACATAGAATTGTGGAAAAACAGTAAGTAGATGTATGTTATAATTATTTAATATAACATAAATACTAGGTATTGCTATCTCCTCATTGCTCTTATGAATCCGATAAATCTCTTTCCACAAAGAATGGTATTCTAAACTGATTCGAATGAAACGGAGAATTTTAGAAATACACTTAGAGAATGTTTATTATGGTAACCCTGAATTACCTAGATTTAGGGCTGCTTGATATCTCTGCAGTACTGTTATGAATCCTTTCAAACGCTATCCACTATGAACACCAATGTAACCTTAATAGAATGCTACGTAGAATTGTGGAAAAACAGTAAGTAGATGTTTGTTATAATTATTTAATATAACATGGTATTTCTATCTCCTCATTGCTCTTATGAATCCGATAAATCTCTTTCCACAAAGAATGGTATTGTAAACTGATTCGAATAAAATGGAGAATTTTTAGAAAAACACTTAGAGAATGTTTATTATGGTAACCATGAATTACCTAGATTAAGTGCTGCTTGATAGCTCCGCTTTACTTTTATGAATCCTTTCAATCGCTATCCACTATGAACACCGATGTAGCTTAATAGAATGCTACGTAGAATTGTGGAAAAACAGTAATGTTTGTTATAATTATATAAGATTATATAGTTACTAGGTATTGCTATCTCCTCGTTGCTTGTATGAATCCGCTAAAGCTCTTTCCACAAAGAATGGTATTGTAAACTGATTAGAATGAAACGGAGAATTATAGAAAAACACAGAGAATGTTTATTATGGTAACCTTGAATTCCCTAGATTTAGTGCTGCTTGATATCTCCGCAGCACTGTTATGAATCCTATCAATCGCTATCCACTATGAACACCGATGTAACCTTTATAAAATGCTACGTAGAATTGTGGAAAACCAGTAAGTAGATGTTTGTTATAATTATATAAGATTACATAGTTACTAGGTATTGCTATATTGTCATTTCTTGTATGAATTCGATCAACCTCTTTACATAAAGAATGCCAATGTAAACAGATTAGAATTAAACGAAGAATTCTAGAAAAACATTTAGTGAATGTTTGTTATGGTTACCTTGAATTACATAGATTTAGTCCTGCTTCATCAATATGCAGTACTGCTGTGAATCCTTTCAATCGCTGTCCACTAATAACAGCAATGTAAGCTTAAAAGTATGCTAGGTAGAATTATGGAAAAACAGTAAGTAGATGTTTGTTATAATTATATAAGATGACATAGTTACTAGGTATTGCAATCTCCTCATTGCTTGTATGAATCCGATAAAGCTCTTTCCACAAAGAATGCTATTGTAGACTGATTAGAATGAAACAGAGAATTTTAGAAAAACACTTTTAGAATGTTTATTATGGTTACCTTGAATTACATAGATTCAGTTCTGCTTATTTTCTCCACAGGACTAATATGAATCCTTTCAATCGCTATCCATTATGGACACCAATGTAAGCTTAATAGAATGCTATGTAGAATTATGGAAAAACAGTAAGTAGATGTTTGTTATACTTATATAAGATTATATAGTTACAAGGTATTGTTATCTCCTCATTGCTTGTATGAATCCGATAAAGCTCTTTCCACAAAGAATGCTATTGTAGACTGATTAGAATGAAACAGAGAATTTTAGAAAAACACTTTTAGAATGTTTATTATGGTTACCTTGAATTACATAGATTCAGTTCTGCTTATTTTCTCCACAGGACTAATATGAATCCTTTCAATCGCTATCCATTATGGACACCAATGTAAGCTTAATAGAATGCTATGTAGAATTATGGAAAAACAGTAAGTAGATGTTTGTTATACTTATATAAGATTATATAGTTACTAGGTATTGCAATCTCCTCATTGCTTGTATGAATCCGATAAAGCTCTTTCCACAAAGAATGCTATTGTAGACTAATTAGAATGAAACAAAGAATTTTAGAAAAACACTTATAGAATGTTTATTATGGTTACCTTGAATTACATAGATTCAGTTCTGCTAATTTTCTCCACGGGACTAATATGAATCCTTTCAATCGCTATCCATTATGGACACCAATGTAAGCTTAATAGAATGCTATGTAGAATTATGGAAAAACAGTAAGTAGATGTTTGTTATACTTATATAAGATTATATAGTTACTAGGTATTGCAATCTCCTCATTGCTTGTATGAATCCGATAAAGCTCTTTCCACAAAGAATGGTATTGTAAACTGATTAGAATGAAACGGAGAATGATAGAAAAACACTTAGAGAATGTTTATTATGGTTACCTTGAATTACATAGATTCAGTTCTGCTTATTTTCTCCACAGGACTAATATAAATCCTTTCAATCGCTATCCATTATGGACACCAATGTAAGCTTAATAGAATGCTATGTAGAATTATGGAAAAACAGTAAGTAGATGTTTGTTATACTTATATAAGATTATATAGTTACTAGGTATTGCTATCTCCTCATTGCTTGTATGAATCCGATAAAGCTCTTTCCACAAAGAATGGTATTGTAAACTGATTAGAATGAAACGGAGAATTATAGAAAAACCCTTAGAGAATGTTTATTATGGTATCCTTGAATTACATTGATTCAGTTCTGCCTAATTTCTTCGCAGTACTAATATGAATCCTTTCAATCGCTATCCATTATGAACACCAATGCAAGCTTAAGAGAATGCTACATAGAATTGTGGAAAAACAGTAAGTAGATGTATGTTATAATTATTTAATATAACATAATTACTAGGTATTGCTATCTCCTCATTGCTCTTATGAATCCGATAAATCTCTTTCCACAAAGAATGGTATTCTAAACTGATTCGAATGAAACGGAGAATTTTAGAAATACACTTAGAGAATGTTTATTATGGTAACCCTGAATTACCTAGATTTAGGGCTGCTTGATATCTCTGCAGTACTGTTATGAATCCTTTCAAACGCTATCCACTATGAACACCAATGTAACCTTAATAGAATGCTACGTAGAATTGTGGAAAAACAGTAAGTAGATGTTTGTTATAATTATTTAATATAACATGGTATTGCTATCTCCTCATTGCTCTTATGAATCCGATAAATCTCTTTCCACAAAGAATGGTATTGTAAACTGATTCGAATGAAATGGAGAATTTTTAGAAAAACACTTAGAGAATGTTTATTATGGTAACCATGAATTACCTAGATTAAGTGCTGCTTGATAGCTCCGCTTTACTTTTATGAATCCTTTCAATCGCTATCCACTATGAACACCGATGTAGCTTAATAGAATGCTACGTAGAATTGTGGAAAAACAGTAATGTTTGTTATAATTATATAAGATTATATAGTTACTAGGTATTGCTATCTCCTCGTTGCTTGTATGAATCCGCTAAAGCTCTTTCCACAAAGAATGGTATTGTAAACTGATTAGAATGAAACGGAGAATTATAGAAAAACACAGAGAATGTTTATTATGGTAACCTTGAATTCCCTAGATTTAGTGCTGCTTGATATCTCCGCAGCACTGTTATGAATCCTATCAATCGCTATCCACTATGAACACCGATGTAACCTTTATAAAATGCTACGTAGAATTGTGGAAAACCAGTAAGTAGATGTTTGTTATAATTATATAAGATTACATAGTTACTAGGTATTGCTATATTGTCATTTCTTGTATGAATTCGATCAACCTCTTTACATAAAGAATGCCAATGTAAACAGATTAGAATTAAACGAAGAATTCTAGAAAAACATTTAGTGAATGTTTGTTATGGTTACCTTGAATTACATAGATTTAGTCCTGCTTCATCAATATGCAGTACTGCTGTGAATCCTTTCAATCGCTGTCCACTAATAACAGCAATGTAAGCTTAAAAGTATGCTAGGTAGAATTATGGAAAAACAGTAAGTAGATGTTTGTTATAATTATATAAGATGACATAGTTACTAGGTATTGCAATCTCCTCATTGCTTGTATGAATCCCATAAAGCTCTTTCCACAAAGAATGCTATTGTAGACTGATTAGAATGAAACAGAGAATTTTAGAAAAACACTTTTAGAATGTTTATTATGGTTACCTTGAATTACATAGATTCAGTTCTGCTTATTTTCTCCACAGGACTAATATGAATCCTTTCAATCGCTATCCATTATGGACACCAATGTAAGCTTAATAGAATGCTATGTAGAATTATGGAAAAACAGTAAGTAGATGTTTGTTATACTTATATAAGATTATATAGTTACAAGGTATTGTTATCTCCTCATTGCTTGTATGAATCCGATAAAGCTCTTTCCACAAAGAATGCTATTGTAGACTGATTAGAATGAAACAGAGAATTTTAGAAAAACACTTTTAGAATGTTTATTATGGTTACCTTGAATTACATAGATTCAGTTCTGCTTATTTTCTCCACAGGACTAATATGAATCCTTTCAATCGCTATCCATTATGGACACCAATGTAAGCTTAATAGAATGCTTTGTAGAATTATGGAAAAACAGTAAGTACATGTTTGTTATACTTATATAAGATTATATAGTTACAAGGTATTGTTATCTCCTCATTGCTTGTATGAATCCGATAAAGCTCTTTCCACAAAGAATGCTATTGTAGACTAATTAGAATGAAACAAAGAATTTTAGAAAAACACTTATAGAATGTTTATTATGGTTACCTTGAATTACATAGATTCAGTTCTGCTAATTTTCTCCACGGGACTAATATGAATCCTTTCAATCGCTATCCATTATGGACACCAATGTAAGCTTAATAGAATGCTATGTAGAATTATGGAAAAACAGTAAGTAGATGTTTGTTATACTTATATAAGATTATATAGTTACTAGGTATTGCAATCTCCTCATTGCTTGTATGAATCCGATAAAGCTCTTTCCACAAAGAATGGTATTGTAAACTGATTAGAATGAAACGGAGAATGATAGAAAAACACTTAGAGAATGTTTATTATGGTTACCTTGAATTACATAGATTCAGTTCTGCTTATTTTCTCCACAGGACTAATATAAATCCTTTCAATCGCTATCCATTATGGACACCAATGTAAGCTTAATAGAATGCTATGTAGAATTATGGAAAAACAGTAAGTAGATGTTTGTTATACTTATATAAGATTATATAGTTACTAGGTATTGCTATCTCCTCATTGCTTGTATGAATCCGATAAAGCTCTTTCCACAAAGAATGGTATTGTAAACTGATTAGAATGAAACGGAGAATTATAGAAAAACCCTTAGAGAATGTTTATTATGGTATCCTTGAATTACATTGATTCAGTTCTGCCTAATTTCTTCGCAGTACTAATATGAATCCTTTCAATCGCTATCCATTATGAACACCAATGCAAGCTTAAGAGAATGCTACATAGAATTGTGGAAAAACAGTAAGTAGATGTATGTTATAATTATTTAATATAACATAATTACTAGGTATTGCTATCTCCTCATTGCTCTTATGAATCCGATAAATCTCTTTCCACAAAGAATGGTATTCTAAACTGATTCGAATGAAACGGAGAATTTTAGAAATACACTTAGAGAATGTTTATTATGGTAACCCTGAATTACCTAGATTTAGGGCTGCTTGATATCTCTGCAGTACTGTTATGAATCCTTTCAAACGCTATCCACTATGAACACCAATGTAACCTTAATAGAATGCTACGTAGAATTGTGGAAAAACAGTAAGTAGATGTTTGTTATAATTATTTAATATAACATGGTATTGCTATCTCCTCATTGCTCTTATGAATCCGATAAATCTCTTTCCACAAAGAATGGTATTGTAAACTGATTCGAATGAAATGGAGAATTTTTAGAAAAACACTTAGAGAATGTTTATTATGGTAACCATGAATTACCTAGATTAAGTGCTGCTTGATAGCTCCGCTTTACTTTTATGAATCCTTTCAATCGCTATCCACTATGAACACCGATGTAGCTTAATAGAATGCTACGTAGAATTGTGGAAAAACAGTAATGTTTGTTATAATTATATAAGATTATATAGTTACTAGGTATTGCTATCTCCTCGTTGCTTGTATGAATCCGCTAAAGCTCTTTCCACAAAGAATGGTATTGTAAACTGATTAGAATGAAACGGAGAATTATAGAAAAACACAGAGAATGTTTATTATGGTAACCTTGAATTCCCTAGATTTAGTGCTGCTTGATATCTCCGCAGCACTGTTATGAATCCTATCAATCGCTATCCACTATGAACACCGATGTAACCTTTATAAAATGCTACGTAGAATTGTGGAAAACCAGTAAGTAGATGTTTGTTATAATTATATAAGATTACATAGTTACTAGGTATTGCTATATTGTCATTTCTTGTATGAATTCGATCAACCTCTTTACATAAAGAATGCCAATGTAAACAGATTAGAATTAAACGAAGAATTCTAGAAAAACATTTAGTGAATGTTTGTTATGGTTACCTTGAATTACATAGATTTAGTCCTGCTTCATCAATATGCAGTACTGCTGTGAATCCTTTCAATCGCTGTCCACTAATAACAGCAATGTAAGCTTAAAAGTATGCTAGGTAGAATTATGGAAAAACAGTAAGTAGATGTTTGTTATAATTATATAAGATGACATAGTTACTAGGTATTGCAATCTCCTCATTGCTTGTATGAATCCGATAAAGCTCTTTCCACAAAGAATGCTATTGTAGACTGATTAGAATGAAACAGAGAATTTTAGAAAAACACTTTTAGAATGTTTATTATGGTTACCTTGAATTACATAGATTCAGTTCTGCTTATTTTCTCCACAGGACTAATATGAATCCTTTCAATCGCTATCCATTATGGACACCAATGTAAGCTTAATAGAATGCTATGTAGAATTATGGAAAAACAGTAAGTAGATGTTTGTTATACTTATATAAGATTATATAGTTACAAGGTATTGTTATCTCCTCATTGCTTGTATGAATCCGATAAAGCTCTTTCCACAAATAATGCTATTGTAGACTGATTAGAATGAAACAGAGAATTTTAGAAAAACACTTTTAGAATGTTTATTATGGTTATCTTGAATTACATAGATTCAGTTCTGCTTATTTTCTCCACAGGACTAATATGAATCCTTTCAATCGCTATCCATTATGGACACCAATGTAAGCTTAATAGAATGCTATGTAGAATTATGGAAAAACAGTAAGTAGATGTTTGTTATACTTATATAAGATTATATAGTTACTAGGTATTGCAATCTCCTCATTGCTTGTATGAATCCGATAAAGCTCTTTCCACAAAGAATGCTATTGTAGACTGATTAGAATGAAACAGAGAATTTTAGAAAAACACTTTTAGAATGTTTATTATGGTTACCTTGAATTACATAGATTCAGTTCTGCTTATTTTCTCCACAGGACTAATATAAATCCTTTCAATCGCTATCCATTATGGACACCAATGTAAGCTTAATAGAATGCTATGTAGAATTATGGAAAAACAGTAAGTAGATGTTTGTTATACTTATATATGATTATATAGTTACTAGGTATTGCTATCTCCTCATTGCTTGTATGAATCCAATAAAGCTCTTTCCACAAAGAATGGTATTGTAAACTGATTAGAATGAAACGGAGAATTATAGAAAAACCCTTAGAGAATGTTTATTATGGTATCCTTGAATTACATTGATTCAGTTCTGCCTAATTTCTTCGCAGTACTAATATGAATCCTTTCAATCGCTATCCATTATGAACACCAATGTAAGCTTAAGAGAATGCTACATAGAATTGTGGAAAAACAGTAAGTAGATGTATGTTATAATTATTTAATATAACATAATTACTAGGTATTGCTATCTCCTCATTGCTCTTATGAATCCGATAAATCTCTTTCCACAAAGAATGTTATTCTAAACTGATTCGAATGAAACGGAGAATTTTAGAAATACACTTAGAGAATGTTTATTATGGTAACCCTGAATTACCTAGATTTAGGGCTGCTTGATATCTCTGCAGTACTGTTATGAATCCTTTCAAACGCTATCCACTATGAACACCAATGTAACCTTAATAGAATGCTCCGTAGAATTGTGGAAAAACAGTAAGTAGATGTTTGTTATAATTATATAAGATTATATAGTTACTAGGTATTGCTATCTCCTCGTTGCTTGTATGAATCCGATAAAGCTCTTTCCACAAAGAATGCTATTGTAGACTGATTAGAACGAAGCAGAGAATTTTAGAAAAACACTTATAGAATGTTTATTATGCTTACCTTGAATTACATAGATTCAGTTCTGCTAATTTTCTCCACAGGACTAATATGAATCCTTTCAATCGCTATCCATTATGGACACCAATGTAAGCTTAATAGAATGCTATGTAGAATTATGGAAAAACAGTAAGTAGATATTTGTTATACTTATATAAGATATTAGGTATTGCTATCTCCTCATTGCTTGTATGAATCCGATAAAGCTCTTTCCACAAAGAATGATATTCTAAACTGATTCGAATGAAACGGAGAATTTTAGAAATACACTTAGAGAATGTTTATTATGGTAACCCTGAATTACCTAGATTTAGGGCTGCTTGATATCTCTGCAGTACTGTTGTGAATGCTTTCAAACGCTATCCACTATGAACACCAATGTAACCTTAATAGAATGCTACGTAGAATTGTGGAAAAACAGTAAGTAGATGTTTGTTATAATTATTTAATATAACATGGTATTGCTATCTCCTCATTGCTCTTATGAATCCGATAAATCTCTTTCCACAAAGAATGGTATTGTAAACTGATTCGGAGGAAATGGAGAATTTTAGAAAAACACTTAGAGAATGTTTATTATTGTTACCTCCAATTGCATAGAATTAGTTCTGCTTAATTTCTCCGCAGGACTAATATGAATCCTTTCAATCGCTTTCCACTATGAGCAGCAATGTTAGCTTAATAGAATGCTGTGTAGAATTATGGAAAAACAGTAAGTAGATGTTTGTTATACTTATATAAGATTATATAGTTACTAGGTATTGCTATCTCCTCATTGCTTGTATGAATCCGATAAAGCTCTTTCCACAAAGAATGCTATTGTAGACTGATTAGAACGAAGCAGAGAATTTTAGAAAAACACTTATAGAATGTTTATTATGCTTACCTTGAATTACATAGATTCAGTTCTGCTAATTTTCTCCACAGGACTAATATGAATCCTTTCAATCGCTATCCATTATGGACACCAATGTAAGCTTAATAGAATGCTATGTAGAATTATGGAAAAACAGTAAGTAGATATTTGTTATACTTATATAAGATATTAGGTATTGCTATCTCCTCATTGCTTGTATGAATCCGATAAAGCTCTTTCCACAAAGAATGATATTCTAAACTGATTCGAATGAAACGGAGAATTTTAGAAATACACTTAGAGAATGTTTATTATGGTAACCCTGAATTACCTAGATTTAGGGCTGCTTGATATCTCTGCAGTACTGTTGTGAATGCTTTCAAACGCTATCCACTATGAACACCAATGTAACCTTAATAGAATGCTACGTAGAATTGTGGAAAAACAGTAAGTAGATGTTTGTTATAATTATTTAATATAACATGGTATTGCTATCTCCTCATTGCTCTTATGAATCCGATAAATCTCTTTCCACAAAGAATGGTATTGTAAACTGATTCGGAGGAAATGGAGAATTTTAGAAAAACACTTAGAGAATGTTTATTATTGTTACCTCCAATTGCATAGAATTAGTTCTGCTTAATTTCTCCGCAGGACTAATATGAATCCTTTCAATCGCTTTCCACTATGAGCAGCAATGTTAGCTTAATAGAATGCTGTGTAGAATTATGGAAAAACAGTAAGTAGATGTTTGTTATACTTATATAAGATTATATAGTTACTAGGTATTGCTATCTCCTCATTGCTTGTATGAATCCGATAAAGCTCTTTCCACAAAGAATGGTATTGTAAACTGATTAGAATGAAATGGAGATTTGTAGAAAAACACTTAGAGAATGCTTATTATGGTAACCATGAATTACCTAGATTTAGTGCTGCTTGATAGCTCCGCTTTACTTTTATGAATCCTTTCAATCGCTATCCACTATGAACACCGATGTAGGCTTAATAGAATGCTACGTAGAATTGTGGAAAAACAGTAATGTTTGTTATAATTATATAAGATTACATAGTTAGTAGGTATTGCTATCTCCTCATTGCCTGTATGAATCCGATAAAACTCTATCCACAAAGAATGGTAGTGTAAACTGATTAGAATGAAACGGAGAATTTTAGAAATACACTTAGAGAATGTTTATTATGGTTACCTAGAATTACATAGATTCAGTTCTGCTTAATTTCTCCACAGGACTAATATGAATCCTTTCAATCGCTTTCCACTATGAACAGCAATGTAAGCTTAATAGAATGCTATGTAGAATGGTGGAAAAACAGTATGTAGATGTTTGTTATAATTATATACGATTACATAGTTACTAGGTATTGCTATTTCATCATTGCTTGTATGAATCCGATAAACCTCTTTCCATAAAGAATGCCATTGTAAACTAATTACAATTAAACGGAGATATTTAGAAAAACACTTAGCGAATGTTTGTTATGGTTACCTTGAATTACATAGATTTAGTCCTGCCTGATTAATCAGCAGTACTGCTATGAATCTGTTCAATCGCTTTGCACTATGAACAGCTATGTAAGCTTAATAGAATGCTATGTAGATTTATGGTAAGTAGATGTTTGTTATACTTAAATAAGAATATATTGTTAGTAGGTATTGCTATCTCCTCATTGCTTGTATGAATTCGATCAATCTCTTTCCATAAAGAATGCCATTGTAAACTAATCACAATTAAACGAAGATATTTAGAAAAACACTTAGCGAATGTTTCTTATGGTTACCTTGAATTACATAGATTTAGTCCTGCCTGAATAATCTGCAGTACTGCTATGAATCTGTTCAATCGCTCTGCACTATGAACAGCAATGTAAGCTTAACAGAATGCTATGTAGATTTATGGAAAAACAGTAACTAGATGTTTGTTATACTTAAATAAGAATATATAGTTAGTAGGTATTGCTATCTCCTCATTGCCTGTATGAATCCGATAAAACTCTATCCACAAAGTATTGTAAACTGATTAGAATGAAATGGAGAATTTTAGAAATACACTTAGAGAATGTTTATTATGGTTACCTCGAATTACATAGATTCAGTTCTGCTTAATTTCTCCACAGGACTAATATGAATCCTTTCAATCGCTTTCCACTATGAACAGCAATGTAAGCTTAATAGAATGCTATGTAGAATTACGGAAAAACATTAAGTAGATGTTTGATATAATTATATAAGATTACATAGTTACTAGGTATTGCAATCTCCTCATTACTTGTATGAATCCTATAAGGCTCTTTCCACAAAGAATGCTACTGTAGACTGATTATACTGAAGCAGAGAATTTTAGAAAAACACTTATAGAATGTTTAGTATGGTTACCTTGAATTACATAGATTCAGTTCTGCTTAATTTCTCCGCAGAACTAATATGAATCCTTTCATTCGCTTTCCACTATGAACAGCAATGTAAGCTTAATAGAATGCTATGTAGAATTACGGAAAAACATTAAGTAGATGTTTGATATAATTATATAAGATTACATAGTTACTAGGTATTGCAATCTCCTCATTACTTGTATGAATCCGATAAGGCTCTTTCCACAAAGAATGGTATTGTAGACTGAATAGACTGCAGCACAGAATTTTAGAAAAACACTTATAGAATGTTTAGTATGGTTACCTTGAATTGCATAGATTCAGTTCTGCTTAATTTCTCCGCAGGACTAATATGAATCCTTTCACTCGCTATCCATTATGAACACCAATGTAATCGTTATCGAATGCTACGTAGAATTGTGGAAAAACAGTAAGTAGATGTTTGTTATACTTATATAAGATTATATAGTTACTAGGTATTGCTATCTCCTCATTGCTTGTATGAATCCGATAAAGCTCTTTCCACAAAGAATGGTATTGTAAAGTGATAAGAATGAAACGGAGAATTTTAGAAATACACATAGAATGTTTATTATGGTTACCTCGAATTACAAAGATTCAATTCTGCTTAATTTCTCCGCAGGACTAATATGAATCCTTTCAATCGCTTTCGACTATGAACAGCAATATAAGCTTAAAAGAATGCTATGTAGAATTATGGAAAAACATTAAGTAGATGGTTGTTATAATTATATAAATTACATAGTTACTAGGTATTGCTATTTCATCATTGCTTGTATGAATCCGATAAAGCTCTTTCCATAAAGAATGCCATTGTAAACTAATTACAATTAAACGGAGATATTTAGAAAAACACTTAGCGAATTTTTCTTATGGTTTGTTATGGTTTTTTGTTATGGTTACCTTGAATTACATAGATTTAGTCCTGCCTGATTAATCTGCAGTACTGCTATGAATCTGTTCAATCGTTTTGCACTATGAACAGCAATGTAAGCTTAATAGAATGCTATGTAGATTTATGGAAAAACAGTAAGTAGATGTTTGTTATACTTAAATAAGAATATATAGTTAGTAGGTATTGGTATCTCCTCATTGCTTGTATGATATCCACTATGAACACCAATGTAACCTTTATAAAATGCTACATAGAATTGTGGAAAAACAGTAAGTAGATGTTTGTTATGATTATATAAGATGACATAGTTACTAGGTATTGCTATCTTGTCATTTCTTGTATGAATTCGATCAACCTCTTTACATAAAGAATGCCAGTGTAAACAGATTAGAATTAAACAAAGAATTTTAGAAAAACACTTAGCGAATGTTTGTTATGGTTTCCTTGAAATACATAGATTTAGTCCGGCTTGATCAATATGCAGCACTGCTATGAATCCGTTCAATCGCTGTCCACTATGAACAGCAATGTAAGCTTAAAAGAATGCTATGTACAATTATGGAAAAACAGTAAGTAGATTTTTGTTATAATTATATAAAATTACATAGTTACTAGGTACTGCAATCTCCTCATTACTTGTATGAATCCGATAAGGCTCTTTCCACAAAGAATGCTATTGTAGACTGATTAGAATGAAACAGAGAATTTTAGAAAAACACTTATAGAATGTTTATTATGGTTACCTCGAATTACATAGATTCAGTTCTGCTTAATTTTCTGCAGGACTAATATGAATCCTTTCAATCGCTTTCCACTATGAATAGCAATGTAAGCTTAATAGAATGCTATGTAGAATTGTGGAAAAACAGTAAGTAGATGTTTGTTATACTTATATAAGATTACATAGTTACTAGGTATTGCTATCTCCTCATTGCTTGTATGAATCCGATAAAGCTCTTTCCACAAAGAATGGTATTGTAAAGTGATTAGAATGAAACGGAGAATTTTAGAAATACACTTATAGAATGTTTATTATGGTTACCTCGAATTACAAAGATTCAATTCTGCTTAATTTCTCCGCAGGACTAATATGAATTCTTTCAATCGCTTTCGACTATGAACAGCAATGTAAGCTTAAAAGAATGCTATGTAGAATTATGGAAAAACATTAAGTAGATGGTTCTTATAATTATATAAGATTACATAGTTACTAGGTATTGCTATTTCATCATTGCTTGTATGAATCCGATAAAGCTCTTTCCATAAAGAATGCCATTTTAAACTAATTACAATTAAACGGAGATATTTAGAAAAACACTTAGCGAATGTTTGTTATGGTTACCTTGAATTACATAGATTTAGCCCTGCCTGATTAATCTGCAGTACTGCTATGAATCTGTTCAATCGCTTTGCACTATGAACAGCAATGTAAGCTGTAGATTTATGGAAAAACATTAAGTGGATGTTTGTTATACTTAAATAAGAATATATAGTTAGTAGGTATTGCTATCTCCTCATTGCTTGTATGAATCCGATAAAGCTCTTTCCACAAAGAATGGTATTGTAAACTTTGAATGAAATGGAGAATTTTAGAAATACACTTATAGAATGTTTTTTATGGTTACCCCGAATTACATAGATTCAGTTCTGCTTAATTTCTCCGCAGGAATGATATGAATCCTTTCACACGCTTTCCACTATGAACAGCAATGTAAGCTTAATAGAATGCTATGCAGAATTACGGAAAAACATTAAGTAGATGGTTGTTATAATTATATAAGATGACATAGTTACTAGGTATTGCTATCTCCTCATTGCTTGTATGAATCCGATAAAGCTCTTTCCAGAAAGAATGGTATTGTAAACTGATTAGAATGAAATGGAGAATTATAGAAAAACAATTAGAGAATGTTTATTATGGTAACCTTGAATTCCCTAGATTTACTGCTGCTTGATATCTCCGCAGTACTGTTATGAATCCTTTCAATCGCTATCCACTATGAACACCAATGTAACCTTTATAAAATGCTACGTAGAATTGTGGAAAAACAGTAAGTAGATGTTTGTTATGATTATATAAGATTACATAGTTACTAGGTATTGCTATCTTGTCATTTCTTGTATGAATTCGATCAACCTCTTTACATAAAGAATGCCAGTGTAAACAGATTAGAATTAAACGAAGAATTTTAGAAAAACACTTAGCGAATGTTTGTTATGGTTTCCTTGAAATACATAGATTTAGTCCGGCTTGATCAATATGCAGCACTGCTATGAATCCGTTCAATCGCTGTCCACTATGAACAGCAATGTAAGCTTAAAAGAATGCTATGTACAATTATGGAAAAACAGTAAGTAGATTTTTGTTATAATTATATAAAATTACATAGTTCTAGGTACTGCAATCTCCTCATTACTTGTATGAATCCGATAAGGCTCTTTCCACAAAGAATGCTATTGTAGACTGATTAGAATGAAACAGAGAATTTTAGAAAAACACTTATAGAATGTTTATTATGGTTACCTCGAATTACATAGATTCAGTTCTGCTTAATTTTCTGCAGGACTAATATGAATCCTTTCAATCGCTTTCCACTATGAATAGCAATGTAAGCTTAATAGAATGCTATGTAGAATTGTGGAAAAACAGTAAGTAGATGTTTGTTATACTTATATAAGATTACATAGTTACTAGGTATTGCTATCTCCTCATTGCTTGTATGAATCCGATAAAGCTCTTTCCACAAAGAATGGTATTGTAAAGTGATTAGAATGAAACGGAGAATTTTAGAAATACACTTATAGAATGTTTATTATGGTTACCTCGAATTACAAAGATTCAATTCTGCTTAATTTCTCCGCAGGACTAATATGAATTCTTTCAATTGCTTTCGACTATGAACAGCAATGTAAGCTTAAAAGAATGCTATGTAGTATTATGGAAAAACATTAAATAGATGGTTGTTATAATTATATAAGATTACATAGTTACTAGGTATTGCTATTTCATCATTGCTTGTATGAATCCGATAAAGCTCTTTCCATAAAGAATGCCATTTTAAACTAATTACAATTAAACGGAGATATTTAGAAAAACACTTAGCGAATGTTTGTTATGGTTACCTTGAATTACATAGATTTAGCCCTGCCTGATTAATCTGCAGTACTGCTATGAATCTGTTCAATCGCTTTGCACTATGAACAGCAATGTAAGCTGTAGATTTATGGAAAAACAGTAAGTAGATGTTTGTTATACTTAAATAAGAATATATAGTTAGTAGGTATTGCTATCTCCTCATTGCTTGTATGAATCCGATAAAGCTCTTTCCACAAAGAATGGTATTGTAAACTGATTAGAATGAAATGGAGCATTTTAGAAATACGCATATAGAATGTTTATTATGGTTAACTCGAATTACATAGATTCTGTTCTGCCTAATTTCTTCGCAGTACTAATATGAATCCTTTCAATCGGTATCCATTATGAACACCAATGTAAGCTTAAGAGAATGCTATGTAGAATTATGGAAAAACATTAAGTGGATGTTTCTTATAATTATATAAGATTACATAGTTACTAGGTATTGCTATCTCCTCATTGCTTGTATGAATCCGATAAAGCTCTTTCCACAAAGAATGGTATTGTAAACTTAGAATGAAATGGAGAATTTTAGAAATACACTTATAGAATGTTTTTTATGGTTACCCCGAATTACATAGATTCAGTTCTGCTTAATTTCTCCGCAGGAATGATATGAATCCTTTCACACGCTTTCCACTATGAACAGCAATGTAAGCTTAATAGAATGCTATGCAGAATTACGGAAAAACATTAAGTAGATGGTTGTTATAATTATATAAGATGACATAGTTACTAGGTATTGCTATCTCCTCATTGCTTGTATGAATCCGATAAAGCTCTTTCCAGAAAGAATGGTATTGTAAACTGATTAGAATGAAACGGAGAATTATAGAAAAACAATTAGAGAATGTTTATTATGGTAACCTTGAATTCCCTAGATTTACTGCTGCTTGATATCTCCACAGTACTGTTATGAATCCTTTCAATCGCTATCCACTATGAACACCAATGTAACCTTTATAAAATGCTACGTAGAATTGTGGAAAAACAGTAAGTAGATGTTTGTTATGATTATATAAGATGACATAGTTACTAGGTATTGCTATCTTGTCATTTCTTGTATGAATTCGATCAACCTCTTTACATAAAGAATGCCAGTGTAAACAGATTAGAATTAAACGAAGAATTTTAGAAAAACACTTAGCGAATGTTTGTTATGGTTTCCTTGAAATACATAGATTTAGTCCGGCTTGATCAATATGCAGCACTGCTATGAATCCGTTCAATCGCTGTCCACTATGAACAGCAATGTAAGCTTAAAAGAATGCTATGTACAATTATGGAAAAACAGTAAGTAGATTTTTGTTATAATTATATAAAATTACATAGTTACTAGGTACTGCAATCTCCTCATTACTTGTATGAATCCTTGAATTACATAGATTCAGCCCTGCCTGATTAATCTGCAGTACTGCTATGAATCTGTTCAATCGCTTTGCACTATGAACAGCAATGTAAGCTGTAGATTTATGGAAAAACAGTAAGTAGATGTTTGTTATACTTAAATAAGAATATATAGTTAGTAGGTATTGCTATCTCCTCATTGCTTGTATGAATCCGATAAAGCTCTTTCCACAAAGAATGGTATTGTAAACTGATTAGAATGAAATGGAGCATTTTAGAAATACGCATATAGAATGTTTATTATGGTTAACTCGAATTACATAGATTCTGTTCTGCCTAATTTCTTCGCAGTACTAATATGAATCCTTTCAATCGGTATCCATTATGAACACCAATGTAAGCTTAAGAGAATGCTATGTAGAATTATGGAAAAACATTAAGTGGATGTTTGTTATAATTATATAAGATTACATAGTTACTAGGTATTGCTATCTCCTCATTGCTTGTATGAATCCGATAAAGCTCTTTCCACAAAGAATGGTATTGTAAACTTAGAATGAAATGGAGAATTTTAGAAATACACTTATAGAATGTTTTTTATGGTTACCCCGAATTACATAGATTCAGTTCTGCTTAATTTCTCCGCAGGAATGATATGAATCCTTTCACACGCTTTCCACTATGAACAGCAATGTAAGCTTAATAGAATGCTATGCAGAATTACGGAAAAACATTAAGTAGATGGTTGTTATAATTATATAAGATGACATAGTTACTAGGTATTGCAATCTCCTCATTACTTGTATGAATCCGATAAGGCTCTTTCCACAAAGAATGCTATTGTAGACTGATTAGAATGAAACAGAGAATTTTAGAAAAACACTTATGGAATGTTTCTTATGGTTACCCCGAATTACATAGATTCAGTTCTGCTTAATTTCTCCGCAGGAATGATATGAATCCTTTCACACGCTTTCCACTATGAACAGCAATGTAAGCTTAATAGAATGCTATGCAGAATTACGGAAAAACATTAAGTAGATGTTTGTTATAATTATATAAGATTACATAGTTGCTAGGTATTGCTATCTCCTCATTGCTTGTATGAATCCGATAAAGCTCTTTCCAGAAAGAATGGTATTGTAAACTGATTAGAATGAAATGGAGAATTTTAGAAATACACTTATAGAATGTTTATTATGGTTACCTCGAATTACAAAGATTCAATTCTGCTTAATTTCTCCGCAGGACTAATATGAATCCTTTCAATCGCTATCCACTATGAACTATAAGCTTAATAGAATGCTCCGTAGAATGGGGGAAAAACAGTATGTAGATGTTTGTTATAATTATATACGATTACATAGGTACTAGGTATTGCTATCTCCTCATTGCTTGTATGAATCCGATAAAGCTCTTTCCATAAAGAATGCCATTGTAAACTAATTACAATTAAACGAAGATATTTAGAAAAACACTTAGCGAATGTTTCTTATGGTTACCTTGAATTACATAGATTTAGTCCTGCCTGAATAATCTGCAGTACTGCTATGAATCTGTTCAATCGCTCTGCACTATGAACAGCAATGTAAGCTTAACAGAATGCTATGTAGATTTATGGAAAAACAGTAACTAGATGTTTGTTATACTTAAATAAGAATATATAGTTAGTAGGTATTGCTATCTCCTCATTGCCTGTATGAATCCGATAAAACTCTATCCACAAAGAATGGTATTGTAAACTGATTAGAATGAAATGGAGAATTTTAGAAATACACTTAGAGAATGTTTATTATGGTTACCTCGAATTACATAGATTCAGTTCTGCTTAATTTCTCCACAGGACTAATATGAATCCTTTCAATCGCTTTCCACTATGAACAGCAATGTAAGCTTAATAGAATGCTATGTAGAATTACGGAAAAACATTAAGTAGATGTTTGATATAATTATATAAGATTACATAGTTACTAGGTATTGCAATCTCCTCATTACTTGTATGAATCCGATAAGGCTCTTTCCACAAAGAATGCTATTGTAGACTGATTATACTGAAGCAGAGAATTTTAGAAAAACACTTATAGAATGTTTATTATGGTTACCTCGAATTACAAAGATTCAATTCTGCTTAATTTCTCCGCAGGACTAATATGAATTCTTTCAATCGCTTTCGACTATGAACAGCAATGTAAGCTTAAAAGAATGCTATGTAGAATTATGGAAAAACATTAAGTAGATGGTTGTTATAATTATATAAGATTACATAGTTACTAGGTATTGCTATTTCATCATTGCTTGTATGAATCCGATAAAGCTCTTTCCATAAAGAATGCCATTTTAAACTAATTACAATTAAACGGAGATATTTAGAAAAACACTTAGCGAATGTTTGTTATGGTTACCTTGAATTACATAGATTTAGCCCTGCCTGATTAATCTGCAGTACTGCTATGAATCTGTTCAATCGCTTTGCACTATGAACAGCAATGTAAGCTGTAGATTTATGGAAAAACAGTAAGTAGATGTTTGTTATACTTAAATAAGAATATATAGTTAGTAGGTATTGCTATCTCCTCATTGCTTGTATGAATCCGATAAAGCTCTTTCCACAAAGAATGGTATTGTAAACTGATTAGAATGAAATGGAGCATTTTAGAAATACGCATATAGAATGTTTATTATGGTTAACTCGAATTACATAGATTCTGTTCTGCCTAATTTCTTCGCAGTACTAATATGAATCCTTTCAATCGGTATCCATTATGAACACCAATGTAAGCTTAAGAGAATGCTATGTAGAATTATGGAAAAACATTAAGTGGATGTTTGTTATACTTATATAAGATTATATAGTTACTAGGTATTGCTATCTCCTCATTGCTTGTATGAATCCGATAAAGCTCTTTCCACAAAGAATGGTATTGTAAAGTGATTAGAATGAAACGGAGAATTTTAGAAATACACTTATAGAATGTTTATTATGGTTACCTCGAATTACAAAGATTCAATTCTTCTTAATTTCTCCGCAGGACTAATATGAATTCTTTCAATCGCTTTCGACTATGAACAGCAATGTAAGCTTAAAAGAATGCTATGTAGAATTATGGAAAAACATTAAGTAGATGGTTGTTATAATTATATAAGATTACATAGTTACTAGGTATTGCTATTTCATCATTGCTTGTATGAATCCGATAAAGCTCTTTCCATAAAGAATGCCATTGTAAACTAATTACAATTAAACGGAGATATTTAGAAAAACACTTAGCGAATGTTTGTTATGGTTACCTTGAATTACATAGATTTAGTCCTGCCTGATTAATCTGCAGTACTGCTATGAATCTGTTCAATCGCTTTGCACTATGAACAGCAATGTAAGCTTAATAGAATGCTATGTAGATTTATGGAAAAACAGTAAGTAGATGTTTGTTATACTTAAATAAGAATATATAGTTAGTAGGTATTGCTATCTCCTCATTGCTTGTATGAATCCGATAAAGCTCTTTCCACAAAGAATGGTATTGTAAACTGATTAGAATGAAATGGAGCATTTTAGAAATACGCATATAGAATGTTTATTATGGTTAACTCGAATTACATAGATTCTGTTCTGCCTAATTTCTTCGCAGTACTAATATGAATCCTTTCAATCGGTATCCATTATGAACACCAATGTAAGCTTAAGAGAATGCTATGTAGAATTATGGAAAAACATTAAGTGGATGTTTGTTATAATTATATAAGATTACATAGTTACTAGGTATTGCTATCTCCTCATTGCTTGTATGAATCCGATAAAGCTCTTTCCACAAAGAATGGTATTGTAAACTTAGAATGAAATGGAGAATTTTAGAAATACACTTATAGAATGTTTTTTATGGTTACCCCGAATTACATAGATTCAGTTCTGCTTAATTTCTCCGCAGGAATGATATGAATCCTTTCACACGCTTTCCACTATGAACAGCAATGTAAGCTTAATAGAATGCTATGCAGAATTACGGAAAAACATTAAGTAGATGGTTGTTATAATTATATAAGATGACATAGTTACTAGGTATTGCTATCTCCTCATTGCTTGTATGAATCCGATAAAGCTCTTTCCAGAAAGAATGGTATTGTAAACTGATTAGAATGAAACGGAGAATTATAGAAAAACAATTAGAGAATGTTTATTATGGTAACCTTGAATTCCCTAGATTTACTGCTGCTTGATATCTCCACAGTACTGTTATGAATCCTTTCAATCGCTATCCACTATGAACACCAATGTAACCTTTATAAAATGCTACGTAGAATTGTGGAAAAACAGTAAGTAGATGTTTGTTATGATTATATAAGATGACATAGTTACTAAGTATTGCTATCTTGTCATTTCTTGTATGAATTCGATCAACCTCTTTACATAAAGAATGCCAGTGTAAACAGATTAGAATTAAACGAAGAATTTTAGAAAAACACTTAGCGAATGTTTGTTATGGTTTCCTTGAAATACATAGATTTAGTCCGGCTTGATCAATATGCAGCACTGCTATGAATCCGTTCAATCGCTGTCCACTATGAACAGCAATGTAAGCTTAAAAGAATGCTATGTACAATTATGGAAAAACAGTAAGTAGATTTTTGTTATAATTATATAAAATTACATAGTTACTAGGTACTGCAATCTCCTCATTACTTGTATGAATCCGATAAGGCTCTTTCCACAAAGAATGCTATTGTAGACTGATTAGAATGAAACAGAGAATTTTAGAAAAACACTTAGCGAATGTTTGTTATGGTTTCCTTGAAATACATAGATTTAGTCCGGCTTGATCAATATGCAGCACTGCTATGAATCCGTTCAATCGCTGTCCACTATGAACAGCAATGTAAGCTTAAAAGAATGCTATGTACAATTATGGAAAAACAGTAAGTAGATTTTTGTTATAATTATATAAAATTACATAGTTACTAGGTACTGCAATCTCCTCATTACTTGTATGAATCCGATAAGGCTCTTTCCACAAAGAATGCTATTGTAGACTGATTAGAATGAAACAGAGAATTTTAGAAAAACACTTAGCGAATGTTTGTTATGGTTTCCTTGAAATACATAGATTTAGTCCGGCTTGATCAATATGCAGCACTGCTATGAATCCGTTCAATCGCTGTCCACTATGAACAGCAATGTAAGCTTAAAAGAATGCTATGTACAATTATGGAAAAACAGTAAGTAGATTTTTGTTATAATTATATAAAATTACATAGTTCTAGGTACTGCAATCTCCTCATTACTTGTATGAATCCGATAAGGCTCTTTCCACAAAGAATGCTATTGTAGACTGATTAGAATGAAACAGAGAATTTTAGAAAAACACTTATAGAATGTTTATTATGGTTACCTCGAATTACATAGATTCAGTTCTGCTTAATTTTCTGCAGGACTAATATGAATCCTTTCAATCGCTTTCCACTATGAACAGCAATGTAAGCTTAATAGAATGCTATGTAGAATTGTGGAAAAACAGTAAGTAGATGTTTGTTATACTTATATAAGATTACATAGTTACTAGGTATTGCTATCTCCTCATTGCTTGTATGAATCCGATAAAGCTCTTTCCACAAAGAATGGTATTGTAAAGTGATTAGAATGAAACGGAGAATTTTAGAAATACACTTATAGAATGTTTATTATGGTTACCTCGAATTACAAAGATTCAATTCTGCTTAATTTCTCCGCAGGACTAATATGAATTCTTTCAATCGCTTTCGACTATGAACAGCAATGTAAGCTTAAAAGAATGCTATGTAGACTTATGGAAAAACATTAAGTAGATGGTTGTTATAATTATATAAGATTACATAGTTACTAGGTATTGCTATTTCATCATTGCTTGTATGAATCCGATAAAGCTCTTTCCATAAAGAATGCCATTTTAAACTAATTACAATTAAACGGAGATATTTAGAAAAACACTTAGCGAGTGTTTGTTATGGTTACCTTGAATTACATAGATTTAGCCCTGCCTGATTAATCTGCAGTACTGCTATGAATCTGTTCAATCGCTTTGCACTATGAACAGCAATGTAAGCTGTAGATTTATGGAAAAACAGTAAGTAGATGTTTGTTATACTTAAATAAGAATATATAGTTAGTAGGTATTGCTATCTCCTCATTGCTTGTATGAATCCGATAAAGCTCTTTCCACAAAGAATGGTATTGTAAACTGATTAGAATGAAATGGAGCATTTTAGAAATACGCATATAGAATGTTTATTATGGTTAACTCGAATTACATAGATTCTGTTCTGCCTAATTTCTTCGCAGTACTAATATGAATCCTTTCAATCGGTATCCATTATGAACACCAATGTAAGCTTAAGAGAATGCTATGTAGAATTATGGAAAAACATTAAGTGGATGTTTGTTATAATTATATAAGATTACATAGTTACTAGGTATTGCTATCTCCTCATTGCTTGTATGAATCCGATAAAGCTCTTTCCACAAAGAATGGTATTGTAAACTTAGAATGAAATGGAGAATTTTAGAAATACACTTATAGAATGTTTTTTATGGTTACCCCGAATTACATAGATTCAGTTCTGCTTAATTTCTCCGCAGGAATGATATGAATCCTTTCACACGCTTTCCACTATGAACAGCAATGTAAGCTTAATAGAATGCTATGCAGAATTACGGAAAAACATTAAGTAGATGGTTGTTATAATTATATAAGATGACATAGTTACTAGGTATTGCAATCTCCTCATTACTTGTATGAATCCGATAAGGCTCTTTCCACAAAGAATGCTATTGTAGACTGATTAGAATGAAACAGAGAATTTTAGAAAAACACTTATGGAATGTTTCTTATGGTTACCTCGAATTACATAGATTCAGTTCTGCTTAATTATCTGCAGGACTAATATGAATCCTTTCAATCGCTTTCCACTATGAACAGCAATGTAAGCTTAATAGAATGCTATGTAGAATTATGGAAAAACATTATGTAGATGTTTGTTATAATTATATAAGATTACATAGTTGCTAGGTATTGCTATCTCCTCATTGCTTGTATGAATCCGATAAAGCTCTTTCCACAAAGAATGGTATTGTAAACTGATTAGAATGAAATGGAGAATTTTAGAAATACACTTATAGAATGTTTATTATGGTTACCTCGAATTACAAAGATTCAATTCTGCTTAATTTCTCCGCAGGACTAATATGAATCCTTTCAATCGCTTTCGACTATGAACAGCAATGTAAGCTTAAAAGAATGCTATGTAGAATTATGGAAAAACATTAAGTAGATGGTTGTTATAATTATATAAGATTACATAGTTACTAGGTATTGCTATTTCATCATTGCTTGTATGAATCCGATAAAGCTCTTTCCATAAAGAATGCCATTTTAAACTAATTACAATTAAACGGAGATATTTAGAAAAACACTTAGCGAATGTTTGTTATGGTTACCTTGAATTACATAGATTTAGCCCTGCCTGATTAATCTGCAGTACTGCTATGAATCTGTTCAATCGCTTTGCACTATGAACAGCAATGTAAGCTGTAGATTTATGGAAAAACAGTAAGTAGATGTTTGTTATACTTAAATAAGAATATATAGTTAGTAGGTATTGCTATCTCCTCATTGCTTGTATGAATCCGATAAAGCTCTTTCCACAAAGAATGGTATTGTAAACTGATTAGAATGAAATGGAGCATTTTAGAAATACGCATATAGAATGTTTATTATGGTTAACTCGAATTACATAGATTCTGTTCTGCCTAATTTCTTCGCAGTACTAATATGAATCCTTTCAATCGGTATCCATTATGAACACCAATGTAAGCTTAAGAGAATGCTATGTAGAATTATGGAAAAACATTAAGTGGATGTTTGTTATAATTATATAAGATTACATAGTTACTAGGTATTGCTATCTCCTCATTGCTTGTATGAATCCGATAAAGCTCTTTCCACAAAGAATGGTATTGTAAACTTAGAATGAAATGGAGAATTTTAGAAATACACTTATAGAATGTTTTTTATGGTTACCCCGAATTACATAGATTCAGTTGTGCTTAATTTCTCCGCAGGAATGATATGAATCCTTTCATACGCTTTCCACTATGAACAGCAATGTAAGCTTAATAGAATGCTATGCAGAATTACGGAAAAACATTAAGTAGATGGTTGTTATAATTATATAAGATGACATAGTTACTAGGTATTGCAATCTCCTCATTACTTGTATGAATCCGATAAGGCTCTTTCCACAAAGAATGCTATTGTAGACTGATTAGAATGAAACAGAGAATTTTAGAAAAACACTTATGGAATGTTTCTTATGGTTACCCCGAATTACATAGATTCAGTTCTGCTTAATTTCTCCGCAGGAATGATATGAATCCTTTCACACGCTTTCCACTATGAACAGCAATGTAAGCTTAATAGAATGCTATGCAGAATTACGGAAAAACATTAAGTAGATGTTTGTTATAATTATATAAGATTACATAGTTGCTAGGTATTGCTATCTCCTCATTGCTTGTATGAATCCGATAAAGCTCTTTCCACAAAGAATGGTATTGTAAACTGATTAGAATGAAATGGAGAATTTTAGAAATACACTTATAGAATGTTTATTATGGTTACCTCGAATTACAAAGATTCAATTCTGCTTAATTTCTCCGCAGGACTAATATGAATCCTTTCAATCGCTATCCACTATGAACTATAAGCTTAATAGAATGCTCCGTAGAATGGGGGAAAAACAGTATGTAGATGTTTGTTATAATTATATACGATTACATAGGTACTAGGTATTGCTATCTCCTCATTGCTTGTATGAATCCGATAAAGCTCTTTCCATAAAGAATGCCATTGTAAACTAATTACAATTAAACGAAGATATTTAGAAAAACACTTAGCGAATGTTTCTTATGGTTACCTTGAATTACATAGATTTAGTCCTGCCTGAATAATCTGCAGTACTGCTATGAATCTGTTCAATCGCTCTGCACTATGAACAGCAATGTAAGCTTAACAGAATGCTATGTAGATTTATGGAAAAACAGTAACTAGATGTTTGTTATACTTAAATAAGAATATATAGTTAGTAGGTATTGCTATCTCCTCATTGCCTGTATGAATCCGATAAAACTCTATCCACAAAGAATGGTATTGTAAACTGATTAGAATGAAATGGAGAATTTTAGAAATACACTTAGAGAATGTTTATTATGGTTACCTCGAATTACATAGATTCAGTTCTGCTTAATTTCTCCACAGGACTAATATGAATCCTTTCAATCGCTTTCCACTATGAACAGCAATGTAAGCTTAATAGAATGCTATGTAGAATTACGGAAAAACATTAAGTAGATGTTTGATATAATTATATAAGATTACATAGTTACTAGGTATTGCAATCTCCTCATTACTTGTATGAATCCGATAAGGCTCTTTCCACAAAGAATGCTATTGTAGACTGATTATACTGAAGCAGAGAATTTTAGAAAAACACTTATAGAATGTTTAGTATGGTTACCTTGAATTACATAGATTCAGTTCTGCTTAATTTCTCCGCAGAACTAATATGAATCCTTTCATTCGCTTTCCACTATGAACAGCAATGTAAGCTTAATAGAATGCTATGTAGAATTACGGAAAAACATTAAGTAGATGTTTGATATAATTATATAAGATTACATAGTTACTAGGTATTGCAATCTCCTCATTGCTTGTATGAATCCGATAAGGCTCTTTCCACAACGAATGCTATTGTAGACTGATTAGACTGAAGCACAGAATTTTAGAAAAACACTTATAGAATGTTTAGTATGGTTACCTTGAATTGCATAGATTCAGTTCTGCTTAATTTCTCCGCAGGACTAATATGAATCCTTTCACTCGCTTTCCACTATGAACAGCAATGTAAGCTTAATAGAATGCTATGTAGAATTACGGAAAAACATTAAGTAGATGTTTGATATAATTATATAAGATTACATAGTTACTAGGTATTGCAATCTCCTCATTACTTGTATGAATCCGATAAGGCTCTTTCCACAAAGAATGCTATTGTAGACTGATTATACTGAAGCAGAGAATTTTAGAAAAACACTTATAGAATGTTTAGTATGGTTACCTTGAATTACATAGATTCAGTTCTGCTTAATTTCTCCGCAGAACTAATATGAATCCTTTCATTCGCTTTCCACTATGAACAGCAATGTAAGCTTAATAGAATGCTATGTAGAAGTACGGAAAAACATTAAGTAGATGGTTGTTATAATTATATAAGATTACATAGTTACTAGGTATTGCTATTTCATCATTGCTTGTATGAATCCGATAAAGCTCTTTCCATAAAGAATGCCATTGTAAACTAATTACAATTAAACGGAGATATTTAGAAAAACACTTAGCGAATGTTTGTTATGGTTACCTTGAATTACATAGATTTAGTCCTGCCTGATTAATCTGCAGTACTGCTATGAATCTGTTCAATCGCTTTGCACTATGAACAGCAATGTAAGCTTAATAGAATGCTATGTAGATTTATGGAAAAACAGTAAGTAGATGTTTGTTATACTTAAATAAGAATATATAGTTAGTAGGTATTGCTATCTCCTCATTGCTTGTATGAATCCGATAAAGCTCTTTCCACAAAGAATGGTATTGTAAACTGATTAGAATGAAATGGAGCATTTTAGAAATACGCATATAGAATGTTTATTATGGTTAACTCGAATTACATAGATTCTGTTCTGCCTAATTTCTTCGCAGTACTAATATGAATCCTTTCAATCGGTATCCATTATGAACACCAATGTAAGCTTAAGAGAATGCTATGTAGAATTATGGAAAAACATTAAGTGGATGTTTGTTATAATTATATAAGATTACATAGTTACTAGGTATTGCTATCTCCTCATTGCTTGTATGAATCCGATAAAGCTCTTTCCACAAAGAATGGTATTGTAAACTTAGAATGAAATGGAGAATTTTAGAAATACACTTATAGAATGTTTTTTATGGTTACCCCGAATTACATAGATTCAGTTCTGCTTAATTTCTCCGCAGGAATGATATGAATCCTTTCACACGCTTTCCACTATGAACAGCAATGTAAGCTTAATAGAATGCTATGCAGAATTACGGAAAAACATTAAGTAGATGGTTGTTATAATTATATAAGATGACATAGTTACTAGGTATTGCTATCTCCTCATTGCTTGTATGAATCCGATAAAGCTCTTTCCAGAAAGAATGGTATTGTAAACTGATTAGAATGAAACGGAGAATTATAGAAAAACAATTAGAGAATGTTTATTATGGTAACCTTGAATTCCCTAGATTTACTGCTGCTTGATATCTCCACAGTACTGTTATGAATCCTTTCAATCGCTATCCACTATGAACACCAATGTAACCTTTATAAAATGCTACGTAGAATTGTGGAAAAACAGTAAGTAGATGTTTGTTATGATTATATAAGATGACATAGTTACTAAGTATTGCTATCTTGTCATTTCTTGTATGAATTCGATCAACCTCTTTACATAAAGAATGCCAGTGTAAACAGATTAGAATTAAACGAAGAATTTTAGAAAAACACTTAGCGAATGTTTGTTATGGTTTCCTTGAAATACATAGATTTAGTCCGGCTTGATCAATATGCAGCACTGCTATGAATCCGTTCAATCGCTGTCCACTATGAACAGCAATGTAAGCTTAAAAGAATGCTATGTACAATTATGGAAAAACAGTAAGTAGATTTTTGTTATAATTATATAAAATTACATAGTTACTAGGTACTGCAATCTCCTCATTACTTGTATGAATCCGATAAGGCTCTTTCCACAAAGAATGCTATTGTAGACTGATTAGAATGAAACAGAGAATTTTAGAAAAACACTTAGCGAATGTTTGTTATGGTTTCCTTGAAATACATAGATTTAGTCCGGCTTGATCAATATGCAGCACTGCTATGAATCCGTTCAATCGCTGTCCACTATGAACAGCAATGTAAGCTTAAAAGAATGCTATGTACAATTATGGAAAAACAGTAAGTAGATTTTTGTTATAATTATATAAAATTACATAGTTCTAGGTACTGCAATCTCCTCATTACTTGTATGAATCCGATAAGGCTCTTTCCACAAAGAATGCTATTGTAGACTGATTAGAATGAAACAGAGAATTTTAGAAAAACACTTATAGAATGTTTATTATGGTTACCTCGAATTACATAGATTCAGTTCTGCTTAATTTTCTGCAGGACTAATATGAATCCTTTCAATCGCTTTCCACTATGAACAGCAATGTAAGCTTAATAGAATGCTATGTAGAATTGTGGAAAAACAGTAAGTAGATGTTTGTTATACTTATATAAGATTACATAGTTACTAGGTATTGCTATCTCCTCATTGCTTGTATGAATCCGATAAAGCTCTTTCCACAAAGAATGGTATTGTAAAGTGATTAGAATGAAACGGAGAATTTTAGAAATACACTTATAGAATGTTTATTATGGTTACCTCGAATTACAAAGATTCAATTCTGCTTAATTTCTCCGCAGGACTAATATGAATTCTTTCAATCGCTTTCGACTATGAACAGCAATGTAAGCTTAAAAGAATGCTATGTAGAATTATGGAAAAACATTAAGTAGATGGTTGTTATAATTATATAAGATTACATAGTTACTAGGTATTGCTATTTCATCATTGCTTGTATGAATCCGATAAAGCTCTTTCCATAAAGAATGCCATTTTAAACTAATTACAATTAAACGGAGATATTTAGAAAAACACTTAGCGAGTGTTTGTTATGGTTACCTTGAATTACATAGATTTAGCCCTGCCTGATTAATCTGCAGTACTGCTATGAATCTGTTCAATCGCTTTGCACTATGAACAGCAATGTAAGCTGTAGATTTATGGAAAAACAGTAAGTAGATGTTTGTTATACTTAAATAAGAATATATAGTTAGTAGGTATTGCTATCTCCTCATTGCTTGTATGAATCCGATAAAGCTCTTTCCACAAAGAATGGTATTGTAAACTGATTAGAATGAAATGGAGCATTTTAGAAATACGCATATAGAATGTTTATTATGGTTAACTCGAATTACATAGATTCTGTTCTGCCTAATTTCTTCGCAGTACTAATATGAATCCTTTCAATCGGTATCCATTATGAACACCAATGTAAGCTTAAGAGAATGCTATGTAGAATTATGGAAAAACATTAAGTGGATGTTTGTTATAATTATATAAGATTACATAGTTACTAGGTATTGCTATCTCCTCATTGCTTGTATGAATCCGATAAAGCTCTTTCCACAAAGAATGGTATTGTAAACTTAGAATGAAATGGAGAATTTTAGAAATACACTTATAGAATGTTTTTTATGGTTACCCCGAATTACATAGATTCAGTTCTGCTTAATTTCTCCGCAGGAATGATATGAATCCTTTCACACGCTTTCCACTATGAACAGCAATGTAAGCTTAATAGAATGCTATGCAGAATTACGGAAAAACATTAAGTAGATGGTTGTTATAATTATATAAGATGACATAGTTACTAGGTATTGCAATCTCCTCATTACTTGTATGAATCCGATAAGGCTCTTTCCACAAAGAATGCTATTGTAGACTGATTAGAATGAAACAGAGAATTTTAGAAAAACACTTATGGAATGTTTCTTATGGTTACCCCGAATTACATAGATTCAGTTCTGCTTAATTTCTCCGCAGGAATGATATGAATCCTTTCACACGCTTTCCACTATGAACAGCAATGTAAGCTTAATAGAATGCTATGCAGAATTACGGAAAAACATTAAGTAGATGTTTGTTATAATTATATAAGATTACATAGTTGCTAGGTATTGCTATCTCCTCATTGCTTGTATGAATCCGATAAAGCTCTTTCCACAAAGAATGGTATTGTAAACTGATTAGAATGAAATGGAGAATTTTAGAAATACACTTATAGAATGTTTATTATGGTTACCTCGAATTACAAAGATTCAATTCTGCTTAATTTCTCCGCAGGACTAATATGAATCCTTTCAATCGCTATCCACTATGAACTATAAGCTTAATAGAATGCTCCGTAGAATGGGGGAAAAACAGTATGTAGATGTTTGTTATAATTATATACGATTACATAGGTACTAGGTATTGCTATCTCCTCATTGCTTGTATGAATCCGATAAAGCTCTTTCCATAAAGAATGCCATTGTAAACTAATTACAATTAAACGAAGATATTTAGAAAAACACTTAGCGAATGTTTCTTATGGTTACCTTGAATTACATAGATTTAGTCCTGCCTGAATAATCTGCAGTACTGCTATGAATCTGTTCAATCGCTCTGCACTATGAACAGCAATGTAAGCTTAACAGAATGCTATGTAGATTTATGGAAAAACAGTAACTAGATGTTTGTTATACTTAAATAAGAATATATAGTTAGTAGGTATTGCTATCTCCTCATTGCCTGTATGAATCCGATAAAACTCTATCCACAAAGAATGGTATTGTAAACTGATTAGAATGAAATGGAGAATTTTAGAAATACACTTAGAGAATGTTTATTATGGTTACCTCGAATTACATAGATTCAGTTCTGCTTAATTTCTCCACAGGACTAATATGAATCCTTTCAATCGCTTTCCACTATGAACAGCAATGTAAGCTTAATAGAATGCTATGTAGAATTACGGAAAAACATTAAGTAGATGTTTGATATAATTATATAAGATTACATAGTTACTAGGTATTGCAATCTCCTCATTACTTGTATGAATCCGATAAGGCTCTTTCCACAAAGAATGCTATTGTAGACTGATTATACTGAAGCAGAGAATTTTAGAAAAACACTTATAGAATGTTTAGTATGGTTACCTTGAATTACATAGATTCAGTTCTGCTTAATTTCTCCGCAGAACTAATATGAATCCTTTCATTCGCTTTCCACTATGAACAGCAATGTAAGCTTAATAGAATGCTATGTAGAATTACGGAAAAACATTAAGTAGATGTTTGATATAATTATATAAGATTACATAGTTACTAGGTATTGCAATCTCCTCATTGCTTGTATGAATCCGATAAGGCTCTTTCCACAACGAATGCTATTGTAGACTGATTAGACTGAAGCACAGAATTTTAGAAAAACACTTATAGAATGTTTAGTATGGTTACCTTGAATTGCATAGATTCAGTTCTGCTTAATTTCTCCGCAGGACTAATATGAATCCTTTCACTCGCTTTCCACTATGAACAGCAATGTAAGCTTAATAGAATGCTATGTAGAATTACGGAAAAACATTAAGTAGATGTTTGATATAATTATATAAGATTACATAGTTACTAGGTATTGCAATCTCCTCATTACTTGTATGAATCCGATAAGGCTCTTTCCACAAAGAATGCTATTGTAGACTGATTATACTGAAGCAGAGAATTTTAGAAAAACACTTATAGAATGTTTAGTATGGTTACCTTGAATTACATAGATTCAGTTCTGCTTAATTTCTCCGCAGAACTAATATGAATCCTTTCATTCGCTTTCCACTATGAACAGCAATGTAAGCTTAATAGAATGCTATGTAGAATTACGGAAAAACATTAAGTAGATGTTTGATATAATTATATAAGATTACATAGTTACTAGGTATTGCAATCTCCTCATTGCTTGTATGAATCCGATAAGGCTCTTTCCACAACGAATGCTATTGTAGACTGATTAGACTGAAGCACAGAATTTTAGAAAAACACTTATAGAATGTTTAGTATGGTTACCTTGAATTGCATAGATTCAGTTCTGCTTAATTTCTCCGCAGGACTAATATGAATCCTTTCACTCGCTATCCATTATGAACACCAATGTAATCTTTATCGAATGCTACGTAGAATTGTGGAAAAACAGTAAGTAGATGTTTGTTATACTTATATAAGATTATATAGTTACTAGGTATTGCTATCTCCTCATTGCTTGTATGAATCCGATAAAGCTCTTTCCACAAAGAATGGTATTGTAAAGTGATTAGAATGAAACGGAGAATTTTAGAAATACACTTATAGAATGTTTATTATGGTTACCTCGAATTACAAAGATTCAATTCTGCTTAATTTCTCCGCAGGACTAATATGAATCCTTTCAATCGCTTTCGACTATGAACAGCAATGTAAGCTTAAAAGAATGCTATGTAGAATTATGGAAAAACATTAAGTAGATGGTTGTTATAATTATATAAGATTACATAGTTACTAGGTATTGCTATTTCATCATTGCTTGTATGAATCCGATAAAGCTCTTTCCATAAAGAATGCCATTGTAAACTAATTACAATTAAACGGAGATATTTAGAAAAACACTTAGCGAATGTTTGTTATGGTTACCTTGAATTACATAGATTTAGTCCTGCCTGATTAATCTGCAGTACTGCTATGAATCTGTTCAATCGCTTTGCACTATGAACAGCAATGTAAGCTTAATAGAATGCTATGTAGATTTATGGAAAAACAGTAAGTAGATGTTTGTTATACTTAAATAAGAATATATAGTTAGTAGGTATTGCTATCTCCTCATTGCTTGTATGAATCCGATAAAGCTCTTTCCACAAAGAATGGTATTGTAAACTGATTAGAATGAAATGGAGCATTTTAGAAATACGCATATAGAATGTTTATTATGGTTAACTCGAATTACATAGATTCTGTTCTGCCTAATTTCTTCGCAGTACTAATATGAATCCTTTCAATCGGTATCCATTATGAACACCAATGTAAGCTTAAGAGAATGCTATGTAGAATTATGGAAAAACATTAAGTGGATGTTTGTTATAATTATATAAGATTACATAGTTACTAGGTATTGCTATCTCCTCATTGCTTGTATGAATCCGATAAAGCTCTTTCCACAAAGAATGGTATTGTAAACTTAGAATGAAATGGAGAATTTTAGAAATACACTTATAGAATGTTTTTTATGGTTACCCCGAATTACATAGATTCAGTTCTGCTTAATTTCTCCGCAGGAATGATATGAATCCTTTCACACGCTTTCCACTATGAACAGCAATGTAAGCTTAATAGAATGCTATGCAGAATTACGGAAAAACATTAAGTAGATGGTTGTTATAATTATATAAGATGACATAGTTACTAGGTATTGCTATCTCCTCATTGCTTGTATGAATCCGATAAAGCTCTTTCCACAAAGAATGGTATTGTAAACTGATTAGAATGAAACGGAGAATTATAGAAAAACAATTAGAGAATGTTTATTATGGTAACCTTGAATTCCCTAGATTTACTGCTGCTTGATATCTCCACAGTACTGTTATGAATCCTTTCAATCGCTATCCACTATGAACACCAATGTAACCTTTATAAAATGCTACGTAGAATTGTGGAAAAACAGTAAGTAGATGTTTGTTATGATTATATAAGATGACATAGTTACTAGGTATTGCTATCTTGTCATTTCTTGTATGAATTCGATCAACCTCTTTACAT
Source organism: Heteronotia binoei (assembly GCF_032191835.1). Taxonomy (NCBI): domain Eukaryota; kingdom Metazoa; phylum Chordata; class Lepidosauria; order Squamata; family Gekkonidae; genus Heteronotia; species Heteronotia binoei. The sequence goes on from NW_026800134.1 coordinate 127,800, forward strand.
AAAGAATGCCAGTGTAAACAGATTAGAATTAAACGAAGAATTTTAGAAAAACACTTAGCGAATGTTTGTTATGGTTTCCTTGAAATACATAGATTTAGTCCGGCTTGATCAATATGCAGCACTGCTATGAATCCGTTCAATCGCTGTCCACTATGAACAGCAATGTAAGCTTAAAAGAATGCTATGTACAATTATGGAAAAACAGTAAGTAGATTTTTGTTATAATTATATAAAATTACATAGTTACTAGGTACTGCAATCTCCTCATTACTTGTATGAATCCGATAAGGCTCTTTCCACAAAGAATGCTATTGTAGACTGATTAGAATGAAACAGAGAATTTTAGAAAAACACTTATAGAATGTTTATTATGGTTACCTCGAATTACATAGATTCAGTTCTGCTTAATTTTCTGCAGGACTAATATGAATCCTTTCAATCGCTTTCCACTATGAACAGCAATGTAAGCTTAATAGAATGCTATGTAGAATTGTGGAAAAACAGTAAGTAGATGTTTGTTATACTTATATAAGATTACATAGTTACTAGGTATTGCTATCTCCTCATTGCTTGTATGAATCCGATAAAGCTCTTTCCACAAAGAATGGTATTGTAAAGTGATTAGAATGAAACGGAGAATTTTAGAAATACACTTATAGAATGTTTATTATGGTTACCTCTAATTACAAAGATTCAATTCTGCTTAATTTCTCCGCAGGACTAATATGAATTCTTTCAATCGCTTTCGACTATGAACAGCAATGTAAGCTTAAAAGAATGCTATGTAGAATTATGGAAAAACATTAAGTAGATGGTTGTTATAATTATATAAGATTACATAGTTACTAGGTATTGCTATTTCATCATTGCTTGTATGAATCCGATAAAGCTCTTTCCATAAAGAATGCCATTTTAAACTAATTACAATTAAACGGAGATATTTAGAAAAACACTTAGCGAATGTTTGTTATGGTTACCTTGAATTACATAGATTTAGCCCTGCCTGATTAATCTGCAGTACTGCTATGAATCTGTTCAATCGCTTTGCACTATGAACAGCAATGTAAGCTGTAGATTTATGGAAAAACAGTAAGTAGATGTTTGTTATACTTAAATAAGAATATATAGTTAGTAGGTATTGCTATCTCCTCATTGCTTGTATGAATCCGATAAAGCTCTTTCCACAAAGAATGGTATTGTAAACTGATTAGAATGAAATGGAGCATTTTAGAAATACGCATATAGAATGTTTATTATGGTTAACTCGAATTACATAGATTCTGTTCTGCCTAATTTCTTCGCAGTACTAATATGAATCCTTTCAATCGGTATCCATTATGAACACCAATGTAAGCTTAAGAGAATGCTATGTAGAATTATGGAAAAACATTAAGTGGATGTTTGTTATAATTATATAAGATTACATAGTTACTAGGTATTGCTATCTCCTCATTGCTTGTATGAATCCGATAAAGCTCTTTCCACAAAGAATGGTATTGTAAACTTAGAATGAAATGGAGAATTTTAGAAATACACTTATAGAATGTTTTTTATGGTTACCCCGAATTACATAGATTCAGTTCTGCTTAATTTCTCCGCAGGAATGATATGAATCCTTTCACACGCTTTCCACTATGAACAGCAATGTAAGCTTAATAGAATGCTATGCAGAATTACGGAAAAACATTAAGTAGATGGTTGTTATAATTATATAAGATGACATAGTTACTAGGTATTGCAATCTCCTCATTACTTGTATGAATCCGATAAGGCTCTTTCCACAAAGAATGCTATTGTAGACTGATTAGAATGAAACAGAGAATTTTAGAAAAACACTTATGGAATGTTTCTTATGGTTACCCCGAATTACATAGATTCAGTTCTGCTTAATTTCTCCGCAGGAATGATATGAATCCTTTCACACGCTTTCCACTATGAACAGCAATGTAAGCTTAATAGAATGCTATGCAGAATTACGGAAAAACATTAAGTAGATGTTTGTTATAATTATATAAGATTACATAGTTGCTAGGTATTGCTATCTCCTCATTGCTTGTATGAATCCGATAAAGCTCTTTCCACAAAGAATGGTATTGTAAACTGATTAGAATGAAATGGAGAATTTTAGAAATACACTTATAGAATGTTTATTATGGTTACCTCGAATTACAAAGATTCAATTCTGCTTAATTTCTCCGCAGGACTAATATGAATCCTTTCAATCGCTATCCACTATGAACTATAAGCTTAATAGAATGCTCCGTAGAATGGGGGAAAAACAGTATGTAGATGTTTGTTATAATTATATACGATTACATAGGTACTAGGTATTGCTATCTCCTCATTGCTTGTATGAATCCGATAAAGCTCTTTCCATAAAGAATGCCATTGTAAACTAATTACAATTAAACGAAGATATTTAGAAAAACACTTAGCGAATGTTTCTTATGGTTACCTTGAATTACATAGATTTAGTCCTGCCTGAATAATCTGCAGTACTGCTATGAATCTGTTCAATCGCTCTGCACTATGAACAGCAATGTAAGCTTAACAGAATGCTATGTAGATTTATGGAAAAACAGTAACTAGATGTTTGTTATACTTAAATAAGAATATATAGTTAGTAGGTATTGCTATCTCCTCATTGCCTGTATGAATCCGATAAAACTCTATCCACAAAGAATGGTATTGTAAACTGATTAGAATGAAATGGAGAATTTTAGAAATACACTTAGAGAATGTTTATTATGGTTACCTCGAATTACATAGATTCAGTTCTGCTTAATTTCTCCACAGGACTAATATGAATCCTTTCAATCGCTTTCCACTATGAACAGCAATGTAAGCTTAATAGAATGCTATGTAGAATTACGGAAAAACATTAAGTAGATGTTTGATATAATTATATAAGATTACATAGTTACTAGGTATTGCAATCTCCTCATTACTTGTATGAATCCGATAAGGCTCTTTCCACAAAGAATGCTATTGTAGACTGATTATACTGAAGCAGAGAATTTTAGAAAAACACTTATAGAATGTTTAGTATGGTTACCTTGAATTACATAGATTCAGTTCTGCTTAATTTCTCCGCAGAACTAATATGAATCCTTTCATTCGCTTTCCACTATGAACAGCAATGTAAGCTTAATAGAATGCTATGTAGAATTACGGAAAAACATTAAGTAGATGTTTGATATAATTATATAAGATTACATAGTTACTAGGTATTGCAATCTCCTCATTGCTTGTATGAATCCGATAAGGCTCTTTCCACAACGAATGCTATTGTAGACTGATTAGACTGAAGCACAGAATTTTAGAAAAACACTTATAGAATGTTTAGTATGGTTACCTTGAATTGCATAGATTCAGTTCTGCTTAATTTCTCCGCAGGACTAATATGAATCCTTTCACTCGCTTTCCACTATGAACAGCAATGTAAGCTTAATAGAATGCTATGTAGAATTACGGAAAAACATTAAGTAGATGTTTGATATAATTATATAAGATTACATAGTTACTAGGTATTGCAATCTCCTCATTACTTGTATGAATCCGATAAGGCTCTTTCCACAAAGAATGCTATTGTAGACTGATTATACTGAAGCAGAGAATTTTAGAAAAACACTTATAGAATGTTTAGTATGGTTACCTTGAATTACATAGATTCAGTTCTGCTTAATTTCTCCGCAGAACTAATATGAATCCTTTCATTCGCTTTCCACTATGAACAGCAATGTAAGCTTAATAGAATGCTATGTAGAATTACGGAAAAACATTAAGTAGATGTTTGATATAATTATATAAGATTACATAGTTACTAGGTATTGCAATCTCCTCATTGCTTGTATGAATCCGATAAGGCTCTTTCCACAACGAATGCTATTGTAGACTGATTAGACTGAAGCACAGAATTTTAGAAAAACACTTATAGAATGTTTAGTATGGTTACCTTGAATTGCATAGATTCAGTTCTGCTTAATTTCTCCGCAGGACTAATATGAATCCTTTCACTCGCTATCCATTATGAACACCAATGTAATCTTTATCGAATGCTACGTAGAATTGTGGAAAAACAGTAAGTAGATGTTTGTTATACTTATATAAGATTATATAGTTACTAGGTATTGCTATCTCCTCATTGCTTGTATGAATCCGATAAAGCTCTTTCCACAAAGAATGGTATTGTAAAGTGATTAGAATGAAACGGAGAATTTTAGAAATACACTTATAGAATGTTTATTATGGTTACCTCGAATTACAAAGATTCAATTCTGCTTAATTTCTCCGCAGGACTAATATGAATCCTTTCAATCGCTTTCGACTATGAACAGCAATGTAAGCTTAAAAGAATGCTATGTAGAATTATGGAAAAACATTAAGTAGATGGTTGTTATAATTATATAAGATTACATAGTTACTAGGTATTGCTATTTCATCATTGCTTGTATGAATCCGATAAAGCTCTTTCCATAAAGAATGCCATTGTAAACTAATTACAATTAAACGGAGATATTTAGAAAAACACTTAGCGAATGTTTGTTATGGTTACCTTGAATTACATAGATTTAGTCCTGCCTGATTAATCTGCAGTACTGCTATGAATCTGTTCAATCGCTTTGCACTATGAACAGCAATGTAAGCTTAATAGAATGCTATGTAGATTTATGGAAAAACAGTAAGTAGATGTTTGTTATACTTAAATAAGAATATATAGTTAGTAGGTATTGCTATCTCCTCATTGCTTGTATGAATCCGATAAAGCTCTTTCCACAAAGAATGGTATTGTAAACTGATTAGAATGAAATGGAGCATTTTAGAAATACGCATATAGAATGTTTATTATGGTTAACTCGAATTACATAGATTCTGTTCTGCCTAATTTCTTCGCAGTACTAATATGAATCCTTTCAATCGGTATCCATTATGAACACCAATGTAAGCTTAAGAGAATGCTATGTAGAATTATGGAAAAACATTAAGTGGATGTTTGTTATAATTATATAAGATTACATAGTTACTAGGTATTGCTATCTCCTCATTGCTTGTATGAATCCGATAAAGCTCTTTCCACAAAGAATGGTATTGTAAACTTAGAATGAAATGGAGAATTTTAGAAATACACTTATAGAATGTTTTTTATGGTTACCCCGAATTACATAGATTCAGTTCTGCTTAATTTCTCCGCAGGAATGATATGAATCCTTTCACACGCTTTCCACTATGAACAGCAATGTAAGCTTAATAGAATGCTATGCAGAATTACGGAAAAACATTAAGTAGATGGTTGTTATAATTATATAAGATGACATAGTTACTAGGTATTGCTATCTCCTCATTGCTTGTATGAATCCGATAAAGCTCTTTCCACAAAGAATGGTATTGTAAACTGATTAGAATGAAACGGAGAATTATAGAAAAACAATTAGAGAATGTTTATTATGGTAACCTTGAATTCCCTAGATTTACTGCTGCTTGATATCTCCACAGTACTGTTATGAATCCTTTCAATCGCTATCCACTATGAACACCAATGTAACCTTTATAAAATGCTACGTAGAATTGTGGAAAAACAGTAAGTAGATGTTTGTTATGATTATATAAGATGACATAGTTACTAGGTATTGCTATCTTGTCATTTCTTGTATGAATTCGATCAACCTCTTTACATAAAGAATGCCAGTGTAAACAGATTAGAATTAAACGAAGAATTTTAGAAAAACACTTAGCGAATGTTTGTTATGGTTTCCTTGAAATACATAGATTTAGTCCGGCTTGATCAATATGCAGCACTGCTATGAATCCGTTCAATCGCTGTCCACTATGAACAGCAATGTAAGCTTAAAAGAATGCTATGTACAATTATGGAAAAACAGTAAGTAGATTTTTGTTATAATTATATAAAATTACATAGTTACTAGGTACTGCAATCTCCTCATTACTTGTATGAATCCGATAAGGCTCTTTCCACAAAGAATGCTATTGTAGACTGATTAGAATGAAACAGAGAATTTTAGAAAAACACTTATAGAATGTTTATTATGGTTACCTCGAATTACATAGATTCAGTTCTGCTTAATTTTCTGCAGGACTAATATGAATCCTTTCAATCGCTTTCCACTATGAACAGCAATGTAAGCTTAATAGAATGCTATGTAGAATTGTGGAAAAACAGTAAGTAGATGTTTGTTATACTTATATAAGATTACATAGTTACTAGGTATTGCTATCTCCTCATTGCTTGTATGAATCCGATAAAGCTCTTTCCACAAAGAATGGTATTGTAAAGTGATTAGAATGAAACGGAGAATTTTAGAAATACACTTATAGAATGTTTATTATGGTTACCTCTAATTACAAAGATTCAATTCTGCTTAATTTCTCCGCAGGACTAATATGAATTCTTTCAATCGCTTTCGACTATGAACAGCAATGTAAGCTTAAAAGAATGCTATGTAGAATTATGGAAAAACATTAAGTAGATGGTTGTTATAATTATATAAGATTACATAGTTACTAGGTATTGCTATTTCATCATTGCTTGTATGAATCCGATAAAGCTCTTTCCATAAAGAATGCCATTTTAAACTAATTACAATTAAACGGAGATATTTAGAAAAACACTTAGCGAATGTTTGTTATGGTTACCTTGAATTACATAGATTTAGCCCTGCCTGATTAATCTGCAGTACTGCTATGAATCTGTTCAATCGCTTTGCACTATGAACAGCAATGTAAGCTGTAGATTTATGGAAAAACAGTAAGTAGATGTTTGTTATACTTAAATAAGAATATATAGTTAGTAGGTATTGCTATCTCCTCATTGCTTGTATGAATCCGATAAAGCTCTTTCCACAAAGAATGGTATTGTAAACTGATTAGAATGAAATGGAGCATTTTAGAAATACGCATATAGAATGTTTATTATGGTTAACTCGAATTACATAGATTCTGTTCTGCCTAATTTCTTCGCAGTACTAATATGAATCCTTTCAATCGGTATCCATTATGAACACCAATGTAAGCTTAAGAGAATGCTATGTAGAATTATGGAAAAACATTAAGTGGATGTTTGTTATAATTATATAAGATTACATAGTTACTAGGTATTGCTATCTCCTCATTGCTTGTATGAATCCGATAAAGCTCTTTCCACAAAGAATGGTATTGTAAACTTAGAATGAAATGGAGAATTTTAGAAATACACTTATAGAATGTTTTTTATGGTTACCCCGAATTACATAGATTCAGTTCTGCTTAATTTCTCCGCAGGAATGATATGAATCCTTTCACACGCTTTCCACTATGAACAGCAATGTAAGCTTAATAGAATGCTATGCAGAATTACGGAAAAACATTAAGTAGATGGTTGTTATAATTATATAAGATGACATAGTTACTAGGTATTGCAATCTCCTCATTACTTGTATGAATCCGATAAGGCTCTTTCCACAAAGAATGCTATTGTAGACTGATTAGAATGAAACAGAGAATTTTAGAAAAACACTTATGGAATGTTTCTTATGGTTACCTCGAATTACATAGATTCAGTTCTGCTTAATTATCTGCAGGACTAATATGAATCCTTTCAATCGCTTTCCTCTATGAACAGCAATGTAAGCTTAATAGAATGCTATGTAGAATTATGGAAAAACATTATGTAGATGTTTGTTATAATTATATAAGATTACATAGTTGCTAGGTATTGCTATCTCCTCATTGCTTGTATGAATCCGATAAAGCTCTTTCCACAAAGAATGGTATTGTAAACTGATTAGAATGAAATGGAGAATTTTAGAAATACACTTATAGAATGTTTATTATGGTTACCTCGAATTACAAAGATTCAATTCTGCTTAATTTCTCCGCAGGACTAATATGAATCCTTTCAATCGCTTTCGACTATGAACAGCAATGTAAGCTTAAAAGAATGCTATGTAGAATTATGGAAAAACATTAAGTAGATGGTTGTTATAATTATATAAGATTACATAGTTACTAGGTATTGCTATTTCATCATTGCTTGTATGAATCCGATAAAGCTCTTTCCATAAAGAATGCCATTTTAAACTAATTACAATTAAACGGAGATATTTAGAAAAACACTTAGCGAATGTTTGTTATGGTTACCTTGAATTACATAGATTTAGTCCTGCCTGATTAATCTGCAGTACTGCTATGAATCTGTTCAATCGCTTTGCACTATGAACAGCAATGTAAGCTTAATAGAATGCTATGTAGATTTATGGAAAAACAGTAAGTAGATGTTTGTTATACTTAAATAAGAATATATAGTTAGTAGGTATTGCTATCTCCTCATTGCTTGTATGAATCCGATAAAGCTCTTTCCACAAAGAATGGTATTGTAAACTGATTAGAATGAAATGGAGCATTTTAGAAATACGCATATAGAATGTTTATTATGGTTAACTCGAATTACATAGATTCTGTTCTGCCTAATTTCTTCGCAGTACTAATATGAATCCTTTCAATCGGTATCCATTATGAACACCAATGTAAGCTTAAGAGAATGCTATGTAGAATTATGGAAAAACATTAAGTGGATGTTTGTTATAATTATATAAGATTACATAGTTACTAGGTATTGCTATCTCCTCATTGCTTGTATGAATCCGATAAAGCTCTTTCCACAAAGAATGGTATTGTAAACTTAGAATGAAATGGAGAATTTTAGAAATACACTTATAGAATGTTTTTTATGGTTACCCCGAATTACATAGATTCAGTTCTGCTTAATTTCTCCGCAGGAATGATATGAATCCTTTCACACGCTTTCCACTATGAACAGCAATGTAAGCTTAATAGAATGCTATGCAGAATTACGGAAAAACATTAAGTAGATGGTTGTTATAATTATATAAGATGACATAGTTACTAGGTATTGCTATCTCCTCATTGCTTGTATGAATCCGATAAAGCTCTTTCCACAAAGAATGGTATTGTAAACTGATTAGAATGAAACGGAGAATTATAGAAAAACAATTAGAGAATGTTTATTATGGTAACCTTGAATTCCCTAGATTTACTGCTGCTTGATATCTCCACAGTACTGTTATGAATCCTTTCAATCGCTATCCACTATGAACACCAATGTAACCTTTATAAAATGCTACGTAGAATTGTGGAAAAACAGTAAGTAGATGTTTGTTATGATTATATAAGATGACATAGTTACTAGGTATTGCTATCTTGTCATTTCTTGTATGAATTCGATCAACCTCTTTACATAAAGAATGCCAGTGTAAACAGATTAGAATTAAACGAAGAATTTTAGAAAAACACTTAGCGAATGTTTGTTATGGTTTCCTTGAAATACATAGATTTAGTCCGGCTTGATCAATATGCAGCACTGCTATGAATCCGTTCAATCGCTGTCCACTATGAACAGCAATGTAAGCTTAAAAGAATGCTATGTACAATTATGGAAAAACAGTAAGTAGATTTTTGTTATAATTATATAAAATTACATAGTTACTAGGTACTGCAATCTCCTCATTACTTGTATGAATCCGATAAGGCTCTTTCCACAAAGAATGCTATTGTAGACTGATTAGAATGAAACAGAGAATTTTAGAAAAACACTTAGCGAATGTTTGTTATGGTTTCCTTGAAATACATAGATTTAGTCCGGCTTGATCAATATGCAGCACTGCTATGAATCCGTTCAATCGCTGTCCACTATGAACAGCAATGTAAGCTTAAAAGAATGCTATGTACAATTATGGAAAAACAGTAAGTAGATTTTTGTTATAATTATATAAAATTACATAGTTCTAGGTACTGCAATCTCCTCATTACTTGTATGAATCCGATAAGGCTCTTTCCACAAAGAATGCTATTGTAGACTGATTAGAATGAAACAGAGAATTTTAGAAAAACACTTATAGAATGTTTATTATGGTTACCTCGAATTACATAGATTCAGTTCTGCTTAATTTTCTGCAGGACTAATATGAATCCTTTCAATCGCTTTCCACTATGAACAGCAATGTAAGCTTAATAGAATGCTATGTAGAATTGTGGAAAAACAGTAAGTAGATGTTTGTTATACTTATATAAGATTACATAGTTACTAGGTATTGCTATCTCCTCATTGCTTGTATGAATCCGATAAAGCTCTTTCCACAAAGAATGGTATTGTAAAGTGATTAGAATGAAACGGAGAATTTTAGAAATACACTTATAGAATGTTTATTATGGTTACCTCGAATTACAAAGATTCAATTCTGCTTAATTTCTCCGCAGGACTAATATGAATCCTTTCAATCGCTTTCGACTATGAACAGCAATGTAAGCTTAAAAGAATGCTATGTAGAATTATGGAAAAACATTAAGTAGATGGTTGTTATAATTATATAAGATTACATAGTTACTAGGTATTGCTATTTCATCATTGCTTGTATGAATCCGATAAAGCTCTTTCCATAAAGAATGCCATTTTAAACTAATTACAATTAAACGGAGATATTTAGAAAAACACTTAGCGAATGTTTGTTATGGTTTCCTTGAATTACATAGATTTAGCCCTGCCTGATTAATCTGCAGTACTGCTATGAATCTGTTCAATCGCTTTGCACTATGAACAGCAATGTAAGCTGTAGATTTATGGAAAAACAGTAAGTAGATGTTTGTTATACTTAAATAAGAATATATAGTTAGTAGGTATTGCTATCTCCTCATTGCTTGTATGAATCCGATAAAGCTCTTTCCACAAAGAATGGTATTGTAAACTGATTAGAATGAAATGGAGCATTTTAGAAATACGCATATAGAATGTTTATTATGGTTAACTCGAATTACATAGATTCTGTTCTGCCTAATTTCTTCGCAGTACTAATATGAATCCTTTCAATCGGTATCCATTATGAACACCAATGTAAGCTTAAGAGAATGCTATGTAGAATTATGGAAAAACATTAAGTGGATGTTTGTTATAATTATATAAGATTACATAGTTACTAGGTATTGCTATCTCCTCATTGCTTGTATGAATCCGATAAAGCTCTTTCCACAAAGAATGGTATTGTAAACTTAGAATGAAATGGAGAATTTTAGAAATACACTTATAGAATGTTTTTTATGGTTACCCCGAATTACATAGATTCAGTTCTGCTTAATTTCTCCGCAGGAATGATATGAATCCTTTCACACGCTTTCCACTATGAACAGCAATGTAAGCTTAATAGAATGCTATGCAGAATTACGGAAAAACATTAAGTAGATGGTTGTTATAATTATATAAGATGACATAGTTACTAGGTATTGCAATCTCCTCATTACTTGTATGAATCCGATAAGGCTCTTTCCACAAAGAATGCTATTGTAGACTGATTAGAATGAAACAGAGAATTTTAGAAAAACACTTATGGAATGTTTCTTATGGTTACCCCGAATTACATAGATTCAGTTCTGCTTAATTTCTCCGCAGGAATGATATGAATCCTTTCACACGCTTTCCACTATGAACAGCAATGTAAGCTTAATAGAATGCTATGCAGAATTACGGAAAAACATTAAGTAGATGTTTGTTATAATTATATAAGATTACATAGTTGCTAGGTATTGCTATCTCCTCATTGCTTGTATGAATCCGATAAAGCTCTTTCCACAAAGAATGGTATTGTAAACTGATTAGAATGAAATGGAGAATTTTAGAAATACACTTATAGAATGTTTATTATGGTTACCTCGAATTACAAAGATTCAATTCTGCTTAATTTCTCCGCAGGACTAATATGAATCCTTTCAATCGCTATCCACTATGAACTATAAGCTTAATAGAATGCTCCGTAGAATGGGGGAAAAACAGTATGTAGATGTTTGTTATAATTATATACGATTACATAGGTACTAGGTATTGCTATCTCCTCATTGCTTGTATGAATCCGATAAAGCTCTTTCCATAAAGAATGCCATTGTAAACTAATTACAATTAAACGAAGATATTTAGAAAAACACTTAGCGAATGTTTCTTATGGTTACCTTGAATTACATAGATTTAGTCCTGCCTGAATAATCTGCAGTACTGCTATGAATCTGTTCAATCGCTCTGCACTATGAACAGCAATGTAAGCTTAACAGAATGCTATGTAGATTTATGGAAAAACAGTAACTAGATGTTTGTTATACTTAAATAAGAATATATAGTTAGTAGGTATTGCTATCTCCTCATTGCCTGTATGAATCCGATAAAACTCTTTCCACAAAGAATGGTATTGTAAACTGATTAGAATGAAATGGAGAATTTTAGAAATACACTTAGAGAATGTTTATTATGGTTACCTCGAATTACATAGATTCAGTTCTGCTTAATTTCTCCACAGGACTAATATGAATCCTTTCAATCGCTTTCCACTATGAACAGCAATGTAAGCTTAATAGAATGCTATGTAGAATTACGGAAAAACATTAAGTAGATGTTTGATATAATTATATAAGATTACATAGTTACTAGGTATTGCAATCTCCTCATTACTTGTATGAATCCGATAAGGCTCTTTCCACAAAGAATGCTATTGTAGACTGATTATACTGAAGCAGAGAATTTTAGAAAAACACTTATAGAATGTTTAGTATGGTTACCTTGAATTACATAGATTCAGTTCTGCTTAATTTCTCCGCAGAACTAATATGAATCCTTTCATTCGCTTTCCACTATGAACAGCAATGTAAGCTTAATAGAATGCTATGTAGAATTACGGAAAAACATTAAGTAGATGTTTGATATAATTATATAAGATTACATAGTTACTAGGTATTGCAATCTCCTCATTGCTTGTATGAATCCGATAAGGCTCTTTCCACAACGAATGCTATTGTAGACTGATTAGACTGAAGCACAGAATTTTAGAAAAACACTTATAGAATGTTTAGTATGGTTACCTTGAATTGCATAGATTCAGTTCTGCTTAATTTCTCCGCAGGACTAATATGAATCCTTTCACTCGCTATCCATTATGAACACCAATGTAATCTTTATCGAATGCTACGTAGAATTGTGGAAAAACAGTAAGTAGATGTTTGTTATACTTATATAAGATTATATAGTTACTAGGTATTGCTATCTCCTCATTGCTTGTATGAATCCGATAAAGCTCTTTCCACAAAGAATGGTATTGTAAAGTGATTAGAATGAAACGGAGAATTTTAGAAATACACTTATAGAATGTTTATTATGGTTACCTCGAATTACAAAGATTCAATTCTTCTTAATTTCTCCGCAGGACTAATATGAATTCTTTCAATCGCTTTCGACTATGAACAGCAATGTAAGCTTAAAAGAATGCTATGTAGAATTATGGAAAAACATTAAGTAGATGGTTGTTATAATTATATAAGATTACATAGTTACTAGGTATTGCTATTTCATCATTGCTTGTATGAATCCGATAAAGCTCTTTCCATAAAGAATGCCATTGTAAACTAATTACAATTAAACGGAGATATTTAGAAAAACACTTAGCGAATGTTTGTTATGGTTACCTTGAATTACATAGATTTAGTCCTGCCTGATTAATCTGCAGTACTGCTATGAATCTGTTCAATCGCTTTGCACTATGAACAGCAATGTAAGCTTAATAGAATGCTATGTAGATTTATGGAAAAACAGTAAGTAGATGTTTGTTATACTTAAATAAGAATATATAGTTAGTAGGTATTGCTATCTCCTCATTGCTTGTATGAATCCGATAAAGCTCTTTCCACAAAGAATGGTATTGTAAACTGATTAGAATGAAATGGAGCATTTTAGAAATACGCATATAGAATGTTTATTATGGTTAACTCGAATTACATAGATTCTGTTCTGCCTAATTTCTTCGCAGTACTAATATGAATCCTTTCAATCGGTATCCATTATGAACACCAATGTAAGCTTAAGAGAATGCTATGTAGAATTATGGAAAAACATTAAGTGGATGTTTGTTATAATTATATAAGATTACATAGTTACTAGGTATTGCTATCTCCTCATTGCTTGTATGAATCCGATAAAGCTCTTTCCACAAAGAATGGTATTGTAAACTTAGAATGAAATGGAGAATTTTAGAAATACACTTATAGAATGTTTTTTATGGTTACCCCGAATTACATAGATTCAGTTCTGCTTAATTTCTCCGCAGGAATGATATGAATCCTTTCACACGCTTTCCACTATGAACAGCAATGTAAGCTTAATAGAATGCTATGCAGAATTACGGAAAAACATTAAGTAGATGGTTGTTATAATTATATAAGATGACATAGTTACTAGGTATTGCAATCTCCTCATTACTTGTATGAATCCGATAAGGCTCTTTCCACAAAGAATGCTATTGTAGACTGATTAGAATGAAACAGAGAATTTTAGAAAAACACTTATGGAATGTTTCTTATGGTTACCTCGAATTACATAGATTCAGTTCTGCTTAATTATCTGCAGGACTAATATGAATCCTTTCAATCGCTTTCCACTATGAACAGCAATGTAAGCTTAATAGAATGCTATGTAGAATTATGGAAAAACATTATGTAGATGTTTGTTATAATTATATAAGATTACATAGTTGCTAGGTATTGCTATCTCCTCATTGCTTGTATGAATCCGATAAAGCTCTTTCCACAAAGAATGGTATTGTAAACTGATTAGAATGAAATGGAGAATTTTAGAAATACACTTATAGAATGTTTATTATGGTTACCTCGAATTACAAAGATTCAATTCTGCTTAATTTCTCCGCAGGACTAATATGAATCCTTTCAATCGCTTTCGACTATGAACAGCAATGTAAGCTTAAAAGAATGCTATGTAGAATTATGGAAAAACATTAAGTAGATGGTTGTTATAATTATATAAGATTACATAGTTACTAGGTATTGCTATTTCATCATTGCTTGTATGAATCCGATAAAGCTCTTTCCATAAAGAATGCCATTTTAAACTAATTACAATTAAACGGAGATATTTAGAAAAACACTTAGCGAATGTTTGTTATGGTTACCTTGAATTACATAGATTTAGCCCTGCCTGATTAATCTGCAGTACTGCTATGAATCTGTTCAATCGCTTTGCACTATGAACAGCAATGTAAGCTGTAGATTTATGGAAAAACAGTAAGTAGATGTTTGTTATACTTAAATAAGAATATATAGTTAGTAGGTATTGCTATCTCCTCATTGCTTGTATGAATCCGATAAAGCTCTTTCCACAAAGAATGGTATTGTAAACTGATTAGAATGAAATGGAGCATTTTAGAAATACGCATATAGAATGTTTATTATGGTTAACTCGAATTACATAGATTCTGTTCTGCCTAATTTCTTCGCAGTACTAATATGAATCCTTTCAATCGGTATCCATTATGAACACCAATGTAAGCTTAAGAGAATGCTATGTAGAATTATGGAAAAACATTAAGTGGATGTTTGTTATAATTATATAAGATTACATAGTTACTAGGTATTGCTATCTCCTCATTGCTTGTATGAATCCGATAAAGCTCTTTCCACAAAGAATGGTATTGTAAACTTAGAATGAAATGGAGAATTTTAGAAATACACTTATAGAATGTTTTTTATGGTTACCCCGAATTACATAGATTCAGTTCTGCTTAATTTCTCCGCAGGAATGATATGAATCCTTTCACACGCTTTCCACTATGAACAGCAATGTAAGCTTAATAGAATGCTATGCAGAATTACGGAAAAACATTAAGTAGATGGTTGTTATAATTATATAAGATGACATAGTTACTAGGTATTGCAATCTCCTCATTACTTGTATGAATCCGATAAGGCTCTTTCCACAAAGAATGCTATTGTAGACTGATTAGAATGAAACAGAGAATTTTAGAAAAACACTTATGGAATGTTTCTTATGGTTACCCCGAATTACATAGATTCAGTTCTGCTTAATTTCTCCGCAGGAATGATATGAATCCTTTCACACGCTTTCCACTATGAACAGCAATGTAAGCTTAATAGAATGCTATGCAGAATTACGGAAAAACATTAAGTAGATGTTTGTTATAATTATATAAGATTACATAGTTGCTAGGTATTGCTATCTCCTCATTGCTTGTATGAATCCGATAAAGCTCTTTCCACAAAGAATGGTATTGTAAACTGATTAGAATGAAATGGAGAATTTTAGAAATACACTTATAGAATGTTTATTATGGTTACCTCGAATTACAAAGATTCAATTCTGCTTAATTTCTCCGCAGGACTAATATGAATCCTTTCAATCGCTATCCACTATGAACTATAAGCTTAATAGAATGCTCCGTAGAATGGGGGAAAAACAGTATGTAGATGTTTGTTATAATTATATACGATTACATAGGTACTAGGTATTGCTATCTCCTCATTGCTTGTATGAATCCGATAAAGCTCTTTCCATAAAGAATGCCATTGTAAACTAATTACAATTAAACGAAGATATTTAGAAAAACACTTAGCGAATGTTTCTTATGGTTACCTTGAATTACATAGATTTAGTCCTGCCTGAATAATCTGCAGTACTGCTATGAATCTGTTCAATCGCTCTGCACTATGAACAGCAATGTAAGCTTAACAGAATGCTATGTAGATTTATGGAAAAACAGTAACTAGATGTTTGTTATACTTAAATAAGAATATATAGTTAGTAGGTATTGCTATCTCCTCATTGCCTGTATGAATCCGATAAAACTCTATCCACAAAGAATGGTATTGTAAACTGATTAGAATGAAATGGAGAATTTTAGAAATACACTTAGAGAATGTTTATTATGGTTACCTCGAATTACATAGATTCAGTTCTGCTTAATTTCTCCACAGGACTAATATGAATCCTTTCAATCGCTTTCCACTATGAACAGCAATGTAAGCTTAATAGAATGCTATGTAGAATTACGGAAAAACATTAAGTAGATGTTTGATATAATTATATAAGATTACATAGTTACTAGGTATTGCAATCTCCTCATTACTTGTATGAATCCGATAAGGCTCTTTCCACAAAGAATGCTATTGTAGACTGATTATACTGAAGCAGAGAATTTTAGAAAAACACTTATAGAATGTTTAGTATGGTTACCTTGAATTACATAGATTCAGTTCTGCTTAATTTCTCCGCAGAACTAATATGAATCCTTTCATTCGCTTTCCACTATGAACAGCAATGTAAGCTTAATAGAATGCTATGTAGAATTACGGAAAAACATTAAGTAGATGTTTGATATAATTATATAAGATTACATAGTTACTAGGTATTGCAATCTCCTCATTGCTTGTATGAATCCGATAAGGCTCTTTCCACAACGAATGCTATTGTAGACTGATTAGACTGAAGCACAGAATTTTAGAAAAACACTTATAGAATGTTTAGTATGGTTACCTTGAATTGCATAGATTCAGTTCTGCTTAATTTCTCCGCAGGACTAATATGAATCCTTTCACTCGCTATCCATTATGAACACCAATGTAATCTTTATCGAATGCTACGTAGAATTGTGGAAAAACAGTAAGTAGATGTTTGTTATACTTATATAAGATTATATAGTTACTAGGTATTGCTATCTCCTCATTGCTTGTATGAATCCGATAAAGCTCTTTCCACAAAGAATGGTATTGTAAAGTGATTAGAATGAAACGGAGAATTTTAGAAATACACTTATAGAATGTTTATTATGGTTACCTCGAATTACAAAGATTCAATTCTTCTTAATTTCTCCGCAGGACTAATATGAATTCTTTCAATCGCTTTCGACTATGAACAGCAATGTAAGCTTAAAAGAATGCTATGTAGAATTATGGAAAAACATTAAGTAGATGGTTGTTATAATTATATAAGATTAC
Source organism: Heteronotia binoei (assembly GCF_032191835.1). Taxonomy (NCBI): domain Eukaryota; kingdom Metazoa; phylum Chordata; class Lepidosauria; order Squamata; family Gekkonidae; genus Heteronotia; species Heteronotia binoei. The sequence goes on from NW_026800134.1 coordinate 145,641, forward strand.
ATAGTTACTAGGTATTGCTATTTCATCATTGCTTGTATGAATCCGATAAAGCTCTTTCCATAAAGAATGCCATTGTAAACTAATTACAATTAAACGGAGATATTTAGAAAAACACTTAGCGAATGTTTGTTATGGTTACCTTGAATTACATAGATTTAGTCCTGCCTGATTAATCTGCAGTACTGCTATGAATCTGTTCAATCGCTTTGCACTATGAACAGCAATGTAAGCTTAATAGAATGCTATGTAGATTTATGGAAAAACAGTAAGTAGATGTTTGTTATACTTAAATAAGAATATATAGTTAGTAGGTATTGCTATCTCCTCATTGCTTGTATGAATCCGATAAAGCTCTTTCCACAAAGAATGGTATTGTAAACTGATTAGAATGAAATGGAGCATTTTAGAAATACGCATATAGAATGTTTATTATGGTTAACTCGAATTACATAGATTCTGTTCTGCCTAATTTCTTCGCAGTACTAATATGAATCCTTTCAATCGGTATCCATTATGAACACCAATGTAAGCTTAAGAGAATGCTATGTAGAATTATGGAAAAACATTAAGTGGATGTTTGTTATAATTATATAAGATTACATAGTTACTAGGTATTGCTATCTCCTCATTGCTTGTATGAATCCGATAAAGCTCTTTCCACAAAGAATGGTATTGTAAACTTAGAATGAAATGGAGAATTTTAGAAATACACTTATAGAATGTTTTTTATGGTTACCCCGAATTACATAGATTCAGTTCTGCTTAATTTCTCCGCAGGAATGATATGAATCCTTTCACACGCTTTCCACTATGAACAGCAATGTAAGCTTAATAGAATGCTATGCAGAATTACGGAAAAACATTAAGTAGATGGTTGTTATAATTATATAAGATGACATAGTTACTAGGTATTGCTATCTCCTCATTGCTTGTATGAATCCGATAAAGCTCTTTCCACAAAGAATGGTATTGTAAACTGATTAGAATGAAACGGAGAATTATAGAAAAACAATTAGAGAATGTTTCTTATGGTAACCTTGAATTCCCTAGATTTACTGCTGCTTGATATCTCCACAGTACTGTTATGAATCCTTTCAATCGCTATCCACTATGAACACCAATGTAACCTTTATAAAATGCTACGTAGAATTGTGGAAAAACAGTAAGTAGATGTTTGTTATGATTATATAAGATGACATAGTTACTAGGTATTGCTATCTTGTCATTTCTTGTATGAATTCGATCAACCTCTTTACATAAAGAATGCCAGTGTAAACAGATTAGAATTAAACGAAGAATTTTAGAAAAACACTTAGCGAATGTTTGTTATGGTTTCCTTGAAATACATAGATTTAGTCCGGCTTGATCAATATGCAGCACTGCTATGAATCCGTTCAATCGCTGTCCACTATGAACAGCAATGTAAGCTTAAAAGAATGCTATGTACAATTATGGAAAAACAGTAAGTAGATTTTTGTTATAATTATATAAAATTACATAGTTACTAGGTACTGCAATCTCCTCATTACTTGTATGAATCCGATAAGGCTCTTTCCACAAAGAATGCTATTGTAGACTGATTAGAATGAAACAGAGAATTTTAGAAAAACACTTAGCGAATGTTTGTTATGGTTTCCTTGAAATACATAGATTTAGTCCGGCTTGATCAATATGCAGCACTGCTATGAATCCGTTCAATCGCTGTCCACTATGAACAGCAATGTAAGCTTAAAAGAATGCTATGTACAATTATGGAAAAACAGTAAGTAGATTTTTGTTATAATTATATAAAATTACATAGTTCTAGGTACTGCAATCTCCTCATTACTTGTATGAATCCGATAAGGCTCTTTCCACAAAGAATGCTATTGTAGACTGATTAGAATGAAACAGAGAATTTTAGAAAAACACTTATAGAATGTTTATTATGGTTACCTCGAATTACATAGATTCAGTTCTGCTTAATTTTCTGCAGGACTAATATGAATCCTTTCAATCGCTTTCCACTATGAACAGCAATGTAAGCTTAATAGAATGCTATGTAGAATTGTGGAAAAACAGTAAGTAGATGTTTGTTATACTTATATAAGATTACATAGTTACTAGGTATTGCTATCTCCTCATTGCTTGTATGAATCCGATAAAGCTCTTTCCACAAAGAATGGTATTGTAAAGTGATTAGAATGAAACGGAGAATTTTAGAAATACACTTATAGAATGTTTATTATGGTTACCTCGAATTACAAAGATTCAATTCTGCTTAATTTCTCCGCAGGACTAATATGAATCCTTTCAATCGCTTTCGACTATGAACAGCAATGTAAGCTTAAAAGAATGCTATGTAGAATTATGGAAAAACATTAAGTAGATGGTTGTTATAATTATATAAGATTACATAGTTACTAGGTATTGCTATTTCATCATTGCTTGTATGAATCCGATAAAGCTCTTTCCATAAAGAATGCCATTTTAAACTAATTACAATTAAACGGAGATATTTAGAAAAACACTTAGCGAATGTTTGTTATGGTTACCTTGAATTACATAGATTTAGCCCTGCCTGATTAATCTGCAGTACTGCTATGAATCTGTTCAATCGCTTTGCACTATGAACAGCAATGTAAGCTGTAGATTTATGGAAAAACAGTAAGTAGATGTTTGTTATACTTAAATAAGAATATATAGTTAGTAGGTATTGCTATCTCCTCATTGCTTGTATGAATCCGATAAAGCTCTTTCCACAAAGAATGGTATTGTAAACTGATTAGAATGAAATGGAGCATTTTAGAAATACGCATATAGAATGTTTATTATGGTTAACTCGAATTACATAGATTCTGTTCTGCCTAATTTCTTCGCAGTACTAATATGAATCCTTTCAATCGGTATCCATTATGAACACCAATGTAAGCTTAAGAGAATGCTATGTAGAATTATGGAAAAACATTAAGTGGATGTTTGTTATAATTATATAAGATTACATAGTTACTAGGTATTGCTATCTCCTCATTGCTTGTATGAATCCGATAAAGCTCTTTCCACAAAGAATGGTATTGTAAACTTAGAATGAAATGGAGAATTTTAGAAATACACTTATAGAATGTTTTTTATGGTTACCCCGAATTACATAGATTCAGTTCTGCTTAATTTCTCCGCAGGAATGATATGAATCCTTTCACACGCTTTCCACTATGAACAGCAATGTAAGCTTAATAGAATGCTATGCAGAATTACGGAAAAACATTAAGTAGATGGTTGTTATAATTATATAAGATGACATAGTTACTAGGTATTGCAATCTCCTCATTACTTGTATGAATCCGATAAGGCTCTTTCCACAAAGAATGCTATTGTAGACTGATTAGAATGAAACAGAGAATTTTAGAAAAACACTTATGGAATGTTTCTTATGGTTACCCCGAATTACATAGATTCAGTTCTGCTTAATTTCTCCGCAGGAATGATATGAATCCTTTCACACGCTTTCCACTATGAACAGCAATGTAAGCTTAATAGAATGCTATGCAGAATTACGGAAAAACATTAAGTAGATGTTTGTTATAATTATATAAGATTACATAGTTGCTAGGTATTGCTATCTCCTCATTGCTTGTATGAATCCGATAAAGCTCTTTCCACAAAGAATGGTATTGTAAACTGATTAGAATGAAATGGAGAATTTTAGAAATACACTTATAGAATGTTTATTATGGTTACCTCGAATTACAAAGATTCAATTCTGCTTAATTTCTCCGCAGGACTAATATGAATCCTTTCAATCGCTATCCACTATGAACTATAAGCTTAATAGAATGCTCCGTAGAATGGGGGAAAAACAGTATGTAGATGTTTGTTATAATTATATACGATTACATAGGTACTAGGTATTGCTATCTCCTCATTGCTTGTATGAATCCGATAAAGCTCTTTCCATAAAGAATGCCATTGTAAACTAATTACAATTAAACGAAGATATTTAGAAAAACACTTAGCGAATGTTTCTTATGGTTACCTTGAATTACATAGATTTAGTCCTGCCTGAATAATCTGCAGTACTGCTATGAATCTGTTCAATCGCTCTGCACTATGAACAGCAATGTAAGCTTAACAGAATGCTATGTAGATTTATGGAAAAACAGTAACTAGATGTTTGTTATACTTAAATAAGAATATATAGTTAGTAGGTATTGCTATCTCCTCATTGCCTGTATGAATCCGATAAAACTCTATCCACAAAGAATGGTATTGTAAACTGATTAGAATGAAATGGAGAATTTTAGAAATACACTTAGAGAATGTTTATTATGGTTACCTCGAATTACATAGATTCAGTTCTGCTTAATTTCTCCACAGGACTAATATGAATCCTTTCAATCGCTTTCCACTATGAACAGCAATGTAAGCTTAATAGAATGCTATGTAGAATTACGGAAAAACATTAAGTAGATGTTTGATATAATTATATAAGATTACATAGTTACTAGGTATTGCAATCTCCTCATTACTTGTATGAATCCGATAAGGCTCTTTCCACAAAGAATGCTATTGTAGACTGATTATACTGAAGCAGAGAATTTTAGAAAAACACTTATAGAATGTTTAGTATGGTTACCTTGAATTACATAGATTCAGTTCTGCTTAATTTCTCCGCAGAACTAATATGAATCCTTTCATTCGCTTTCCACTATGAACAGCAATGTAAGCTTAATAGAATGCTATGTAGAATTACGGAAAAACATTAAGTAGATGTTTGATATAATTATATAAGATTACATAGTTACTAGGTATTGCAATCTCCTCATTGCTTGTATGAATCCGATAAGGCTCTTTCCACAACGAATGCTATTGTAGACTGATTAGACTGAAGCACAGAATTTTAGAAAAACACTTATAGAATGTTTAGTATGGTTACCTTGAATTGCATAGATTCAGTTCTGCTTAATTTCTCCGCAGGACTAATATGAATCCTTTCACTCGCTATCCATTATGAACACCAATGTAATCTTTATCGAATGCTACGTAGAATTGTGGAAAAACAGTAAGTAGATGTTTGTTATACTTATATAAGATTATATAGTTACTAGGTATTGCTATCTCCTCATTGCTTGTATGAATCCGATAAAGCTCTTTCCACAAAGAATGGTATTGTAAAGTGATTAGAATGAAACGGAGAATTTTAGAAATACACTTATAGAATGTTTATTATGGTTACCTCGAATTACAAAGATTCAATTCTTCTTAATTTCTCCGCAGGACTAATATGAATTCTTTCAATCGCTTTCGACTATGAACAGCAATGTAAGCTTAAAAGAATGCTATGTAGAATTATGGAAAAACATTAAGTAGATGGTTGTTATAATTATATAAGATTACATAGTTACTAGGTATTGCTATTTCATCATTGCTTGTATGAATCCGATAAAGCTCTTTCCATAAAGAATGCCATTGTAAACTAATTACAATTAAACGGAGATATTTAGAAAAACACTTAGCGAATGTTTGTTATGGTTACCTTGAATTACATAGATTTAGTCCTGCCTGATTAATCTGCAGTACTGCTATGAATCTGTTCAATCGCTTTGCACTATGAACAGCAATGTAAGCTTAATAGAATGCTATGTAGATTTATGGAAAAACAGTAAGTAGATGTTTGTTATACTTAAATAAGAATATATAGTTAGTAGGTATTGCTATCTCCTCATTGCTTGTATGAATCCGATAAAGCTCTTTCCACAAAGAATGGTATTGTAAACTGATTAGAATGAAATGGAGCATTTTAGAAATACGCATATAGAATGTTTATTATGGTTAACTCGAATTACATAGATTCTGTTCTGCCTAATTTCTTCGCAGTACTAATATGAATCCTTTCAATCGGTATCCATTATGAACACCAATGTAAGCTTAAGAGAATGCTATGTAGAATTATGGAAAAACATTAAGTGGATGTTTGTTATAATTATATAAGATTACATAGTTACTAGGTATTGCTATCTCCTCATTGCTTGTATGAATCCGATAAAGCTCTTTCCACAAAGAATGGTATTGTAAACTTAGAATGAAATGGAGAATTTTAGAAATACACTTATAGAATGTTTTTTATGGTTACCCCGAATTACATAGATTCAGTTCTGCTTAATTTCTCCGCAGGAATGATATGAATCCTTTCACACGCTTTCCACTATGAACAGCAATGTAAGCTTAATAGAATGCTATGCAGAATTACGGAAAAACATTAAGTAGATGGTTGTTATAATTATATAAGATGACATAGTTACTAGGTATTGCAATCTCCTCATTACTTGTATGAATCCGATAAGGCTCTTTCCACAAAGAATGCTATTGTAGACTGATTAGAATGAAACAGAGAATTTTAGAAAAACACTTATGGAATGTTTCTTATGGTTACCTCGAATTACATAGATTCAGTTCTGCTTAATTATCTGCAGGTCTAATATGAATCCTTTCAATCGCTTTCCACTATGAACAGCAATGTAAGCTTAATAGAATGCTATGTAGAATTATGGAAAAACATTATGTAGATGTTTGTTATAATTATATAAGATTACATAGTTGCTAGGTATTGCTATCTCCTCATTGCTTGTATGAATCCGATAAAGCTCTTTCCACAAAGAATGGTATTGTAAACTGATTAGAATGAAATGGAGAATTTTAGAAATACACTTATAGAATGTTTATTATGGTTACCTCGAATTACAAAGATTCAATTCTGCTTAATTTCTCCGCAGGACTAATATGAATCCTTTCAATCGCTTTCGACTATGAACAGCAATGTAAGCTTAAAAGAATGCTATGTAGAATTATGGAAAAACATTAAGTAGATGGTTGTTATAATTATATAAGATTACATAGTTACTAGGTATTGCTATTTCATCATTGCTTGTATGAATCCGATAAAGCTCTTTCCATAAAGAATGCCATTGTAAACTAATTACAATTAAACGGAGATATTTAGAAAAACACTTAGCGAATGTTTGTTATGGTTACCTTGAATTACATAGATTTAGCCCTGCCTGATTAATCTGCAGTACTGCTATGAATCTGTTCAATCGCTTTGCACTATGAACAGCAATGTAAGCTGTAGATTTATGGAAAAACAGTAAGTAGATGTTTGTTATACTTAAATAAGAATATATAGTTAGTAGGTATTGCTATCTCCTCATTGCTTGTATGAATCCGATAAAGCTCTTTCCACAAAGAATGGTATTGTAAACTGATTAGAATGAAATGGAGCATTTTAGAAATACGCATATAGAATGTTTATTATGGTTAACTCGAATTACATAGATTCTGTTCTGCCTAATTTCTTCGCAGTACTAATATGAATCCTTTCAATCGGTATCCATTATGAACACCAATGTAAGCTTAAGAGAATGCTATGTAGAATTATGGAAAAACATTAAGTGGATGTTTGTTATAATTATATAAGATTACATAGTTACTAGGTATTGCTATCTCCTCATTGCTTGTATGAATCCGATAAAGCTCTTTCCACAAAGAATGGTATTGTAAACTTAGAATGAAATGGAGAATTTTAGAAATACACTTATAGAATGTTTTTTATGGTTACCCCGAATTACATAGATTCAGTTCTGCTTAATTTCTCCGCAGGAATGATATGAATCCTTTCACACGCTTTCCACTATGAACAGCAATGTAAGCTTAATAGAATGCTATGCAGAATTACGGAAAAACATTAAGTAGATGGTTGTTATAATTATATAAGATGACATAGTTACTAGGTATTGCAATCTCCTCATTACTTGTATGAATCCGATAAGGCTCTTTCCACAAAGAATGCTATTGTAGACTGATTAGAATGAAACAGAGAATTTTAGAAAAACACTTATGGAATGTTTCTTATGGTTACCCCGAATTACATAGATTCAGTTCTGCTTAATTTCTCCGCAGGAATGATATGAATCCTTTCACACGCTTTCCACTATGAACAGCAATGTAAGCTTAATAGAATGCTATGCAGAATTACGGAAAAACATTAAGTAGATGTTTGTTATAATTATATAAGATTACATAGTTGCTAGGTATTGCTATCTCCTCATTGCTTGTATGAATCCGATAAAGCTCTTTCCACAAAGAATGGTATTGTAAACTGATTAGAATGAAATGGAGAATTTTAGAAATACACTTATAGAATGTTTATTATGGTTACCTCGAATTACAAAGATTCAATTCTGCTTAATTTCTCCGCAGGACTAATATGAATCCTTTCAATCGCTATCCACTATGAACTATAAGCTTAATAGAATGCTCCGTAGAATGGGGGAAAAACAGTATGTAGATGTTTGTTATAATTATATACGATTACATAGGTACTAGGTATTGCTATCTCCTCATTGCTTGTATGAATCCGATAAAGCTCTTTCCATAAAGAATGCCATTGTAAACTAATTACAATTAAACGAAGATATTTAGAAAAACGCTTAGCGAATGTTTCTTATGGTTACCTTGAATTACATAGATTTAGTCCTGCCTGAATAATCTGCAGTACTGCTATGAATCTGTTCAATCGCTCTGCACTATGAACAGCAATGTAAGCTTAACAGAATGCTATGTAGATTTATGGAAAAACAGTAACTAGATGTTTGTTATACTTAAATAAGAATATATAGTTAGTAGGTATTGCTATCTCCTCATTGCCTGTATGAATCCGATAAAACTCTATCCACAAAGAATGGTATTGTAAACTGATTAGAATGAAATGGAGAATTTTAGAAATACACTTAGAGAATGTTTATTATGGTTACCTCGAATTACATAGATTCAGTTCTGCTTAATTTCTCCACAGGACTAATATGAATCCTTTCAATCGCTTTCCACTATGAACAGCAATGTAAGCTTAATAGAATGCTATGTAGAATTACGGAAAAACATTAAGTAGATGTTTGATATAATTATATAAGATTACATAGTTACTAGGTATTGCAATCTCCTCATTACTTGTATGAATCCGATAAGGCTCTTTCCACAAAGAATGCTATTGTAGACTGATTATACTGAAGCAGAGAATTTTAGAAAAACACTTATAGAATGTTTAGTATGGTTACCTTGAATTACATAGATTCAGATCTGCTTAATTTCTCCGCAGAACTAATATGAATCCTTTCATTCGCTTTCCACTATGAACAGCAATGTAAGCTTAATAGAATGCTATGTAGAATTACGGAAAAACATTAAGTAGATGTTTGATATAATTATATAAGATTACATAGTTACTAGGTATTGCAATCTCCTCATTGCTTGTATGAATCCGATAAGGCTCTTTCCACAACGAATGCTATTGTAGACTGATTAGACTGAAGCACAGAATTTTAGAAAAACACTTATAGAATGTTTAGTATGGTTACCTTGAATTGCATAGATTCAGTTCTGCTTAATTTCTCCGCAGGACTAATATGAATCCTTTCACTCGCTATCCATTATGAACACCAATGTAATCTTTATCGAATGCTACGTAGAATTGTGGAAAAACAGTAAGTAGATGTTTGTTATACTTATATAAGATTATATAGTTACTAGGTATTGCTATCTCCTCATTGCTTGTATGAATCCGATAAAGCTCTTTCCACAAAGAATGGTATTGTAAAGTGATTAGAATGAAACGGAGAATTTTAGAAATACACTTATAGAATGTTTATTATGGTTACCTCGAATTACAAAGATTCAATTCTTCTTAATTTCTCCGCAGGACTAATATGAATTCTTTCAATCGCTTTCGACTATGAACAGCAATGTAAGCTTAAAAGAATGCTATGTAGAATTATGGAAAAACATTAAGTAGATGGTTGTTATAATTATATAAGATTACATAGTTACTAGGTATTGCTATTTCATCATTGCTTGTATGAATCCGATAAAGCTCTTTCCATAAAGAATGCCATTGTAAACTAATTACAATTAAACGGAGATATTTAGAAAAACACTTAGCGAATGTTTGTTATGGTTACCTTGAATTACATAGATTTAGTCCTGCCTGATTAATCTGCAGTACTGCTATGAATCTGTTCAATCGCTTTGCACTATGAACAGCAATGTAAGCTTAATAGAATGCTATGTAGATTTATGGAAAAACAGTAAGTAGATGTTTGTTATACTTAAATAAGAATATATAGTTAGTAGGTATTGCTATCTCCTCATTGCTTGTATGAATCCGATAAAGCTCTTTCCACAAAGAATGGTATTGTAAACTGATTAGAATGAAATGGAGCATTTTAGAAATACGCATATAGAATGTTTATTATGGTTAACTCGAATTACATAGATTCTGTTCTGCCTAATTTCTTCGCAGTACTAATATGAATCCTTTCAATCGGTATCCATTATGAACACCAATGTAAGCTTAAGAGAATGCTATGTAGAATTATGGAAAAACATTAAGTGGATGTTTGTTATAATTATATAAGATTACATAGTTACTAGGTATTGCTATCTCCTCATTGCTTGTATGAATCCGATAAAGCTCTTTCCACAAAGAATGGTATTGTAAACTTAGAATGAAATGGAGAATTTTAGAAATACACTTATAGAATGTTTTTTATGGTTACCCCGAATTACATAGATTCAGTTCTGCTTAATTTCTCCGCAGGAATGATATGAATCCTTTCACACGCTTTCCACTATGAACAGCAATGTAAGCTTAATAGAATGCTATGCAGAATTACGGAAAAACATTAAGTAGATGGTTGTTATAATTATATAAGATGACATAGTTACTAGGTATTGCAATCTCCTCATTACTTGTATGAATCCGATAAGGCTCTTTCCACAAAGAATGCTATTGTAGACTGATTAGAATGAAACAGAGAATTTTAGAAAAACACTTATGGAATGTTTCTTATGGTTACCTCGAATTACATAGATTCAGTTCTGCTTAATTATCTGCAGGACTAATATGAATCCTTTCAATCGCTTTCCACTATGAACAGCAATGTAAGCTTAATAGAATGCTATGTAGAATTATGGAAAAACATTATGTAGATGTTTGTTATAATTATATAAGATTACATAGTTGCTAGGTATTGCTATCTCCTCATTGCTTGTATGAATCCGATAAAGCTCTTTCCACAAAGAATGGTACTGTAAACTGATTAGAATGAAATGGAGAATTTTAGAAATACACTTATAGAATGTTTATTATGGTTACCTCGAATTACAAAGATTCAATTCTGCTTAATTTCTCCGCAGGACTAATATGAATCCTTTCAATCGCTTTCGACTATGAACAGCAATGTAAGCTTAAAAGAATGCTATGTAGAATTATGGAAAAACATTAAGTAGATGGTTGTTATAATTATATAAGATTACATAGTTACTAGGTATTGCTATTTCATCATTGCTTGTATGAATCCGATAAAGCTCTTTCCATAAAGAATGCCATTTTAAACTAATTACAATTAAACGGAGATATTTAGAAAAACACTTAGCGAATGTTTGTTATGGTTACCTTGAATTACATAGATTTAGCCCTGCCTGATTAATCTGCAGTACTGCTATGAATCTGTTCAATCGCTTTGCACTATGAACAGCAATGTAAGCTGTAGATTTATGGAAAAACAGTAAGTAGATGTTTGTTATACTTAAATAAGAATATATAGTTAGTAGGTATTGCTATCTCCTCATTGCTTGTATGAATCCGATAAAGCTCTTTCCACAAAGAATGGTATTGTAAACTGATTAGAATGAAATGGAGCATTTTAGAAATACGCATATAGAATGTTTATTATGGTTAACTCGAATTACATAGATTCTGTTCTGCCTAATTTCTTCGCAGTACTAATATGAATCCTTTCAATCGGTATCCATTATGAACACCAATGTAAGCTTAAGAGAATGCTATGTAGAATTATGGAAAAACATTAAGTGGATGTTTGTTATAATTATATAAGATTACATAGTTACTAGGTATTGCTATCTCCTCATTGCTTGTATGAATCCGATAAAGCTCTTTCCACAAAGAATGGTATTGTAAACTTAGAATGAAATGGAGAATTTTAGAAATACACTTATAGAATGTTTTTTATGGTTACCCCGAATTACATAGATTCAGTTCTGCTTAATTTCTCCGCAGGAATGATATGAATCCTTTCACACGCTTTCCACTATGAACAGCAATGTAAGCTTAATAGAATGCTATGCAGAATTACGGAAAAACATTAAGTAGATGGTTGTTATAATTATATAAGATGACATAGTTACTAGGTATTGCAATCTCCTCATTACTTGTATGAATCCGATAAGGCTCTTTCCACAAAGAATGCTATTGTAGACTGATTAGAATGAAACAGAGAATTTTAGAAAAACACTTATGGAATGTTTCTTATGGTTACCCCGAATTACATAGATTCAGTTCTGCTTAATTTCTCCGCAGGAATGATATGAATCCTTTCACACGCTTTCCACTATGAACAGCAATGTAAGCTTAATAGAATGCTATGCAGAATTACGGAAAAACATTAAGTAGATGTTTGTTATAATTATATAAGATTACATAGTTGCTAGGTATTGCTATCTCCTCATTGCTTGTATGAATCCGATAAAGCTCTTTCCACAAAGAATGGTATTGTAAACTGATTAGAATGAAATGGAGAATTTTAGAAATACACTTATAGAATGTTTATTATGGTTACCTCGAATTACAAAGATTCAATTCTGCTTAATTTCTCCGCAGGACTAATATGAATCCTTTCAATCGCTATCCACTATGAACTATAAGCTTAATAGAATGCTCCGTAGAATGGGGGAAAAACAGTATGTAGATGTTTGTTATAATTATATACGATTACATAGGTACTAGGTATTGCTATCTCCTCATTGCTTGTATGAATCCGATAAAGCTCTTTCCATAAAGAATGCCATTGTAAACTAATTACAATTAAACGAAGATATTTAGAAAAACACTTAGCGAATGTTTCTTATGGTTACCTTGAATTACATAGATTTAGTCCTGCCTGAATAATCTGCAGTACTGCTATGAATCTGTTCAATCGCTCTGCACTATGAACAGCAATGTAAGCTTAACAGAATGCTATGTAGATTTATGGAAAAACAGTAACTAGATGTTTGTTATACTTAAATAAGAATATATAGTTAGTAGGTATTGCTATCTCCTCATTGCCTGTATGAATCCGATAAAACTCTATCCACAAAGAATGGTATTGTAAACTGATTAGAATGAAATGGAGAATTTTAGAAATACACTTAGAGAATGTTTATTATGGTTACCTCGAATTACATAGATTCAGTTCTGCTTAATTTCTCCACAGGACTAATATGAATCCTTTCAATCGCTTTCCACTATGAACAGCAATGTAAGCTTAATAGAATGCTATGTAGAATTACGGAAAAACATTAAGTAGATGTTTGATATAATTATATAAGATTACATAGTTACTAGGTATTGCAATCTCCTCATTACTTGTATGAATCCGATAAGGCTCTTTCCACAAAGAATGCTATTGTAGACTGATTATACTGAAGCAGAGAATTTTAGAAAAACACTTATAGAATGTTTAGTATGGTTACCTTGAATTACATAGATTCAGTTCTGCTTAATTTCTCCGCAGAACTAATATGAATCCTTTCATTCGCTTTCCACTATGAACAGCAATGTAAGCTTAATAGAATGCTATGTAGAATTACGGAAAAACATTAAGTAGATGTTTGATATAATTATATAAGATTACATAGTTACTAGGTATTGCAATCTCCTCATTGCTTGTATGAATCCGATAAGGCTCTTTCCACAACGAATGCTATTGTAGACTGATTAGACTGAAGCACAGAATTTTAGAAAAACACTTATAGAATGTTTAGTATGGTTACCTTGAATTGCATAGATTCAGTTCTGCTTAATTTCTCCGCAGGACTAATATGAATCCTTTCACTCGCTATCCATTATGAACACCAATGTAATCTTTATCGAATGCTACGTAGAATTGTGGAAAAACAGTAAGTAGATGTTTGTTATACTTATATAAGATTATATAGTTACTAGGTATTGCTATCTCCTCATTGCTTGTATGAATCCGATAAAGCTCTTTCCACAAAGAATGGTATTGTAAAGTGATTAGAATGAAACGGAGAATTTTAGAAATACACTTATAGAATGTTTATTATGGTTACCTCGAATTACAAAGATTCAATTCTTCTTAATTTCTCCGCAGGACTAATATGAATTCTTTCAATCGCTTTCGACTATGAACAGCAATGTAAGCTTAAAAGAATGCTATGTAGAATTATGGAAAAACATTAAGTAGATGGTTGTTATAATTATATAAGATTACATAGTTACTAGGTATTGCTATTTCATCATTGCTTGTATGAATCCGATAAAGCTCTTTCCATAAAGAATGCCATTGTAAACTAATTACAATTAAACGGAGATATTTAGAAAAACACTTAGCGAATGTTTGTTATGGTTACCTTGAATTACATAGATTTAGTCCTGCCTGATTAATCTGCAGTACTGCTATGAATCTGTTCAATCGCTTTGCACTATGAACAGCAATGTAAGCTTAATAGAATGCTATGTAGATTTATGGAAAAACAGTAAGTAGATGTTTGTTATACTTAAATAAGAATATATAGTTAGTAGGTATTGCTATCTCCTCATTGCTTGTATGAATCCGATAAAGCTCTTTCCACAAAGAATGGTATTGTAAACTGATTAGAATGAAATGGAGCATTTTAGAAATACGCATATAGAATGTTTATTATGGTTAACTCGAATTACATAGATTCTGTTCTGCCTAATTTCTTCGCAGTACTAATATGAATCCTTTCAATCGGTATCCATTATGAACACCAATGTAAGCTTAAGAGAATGCTATGTAGAATTATGGAAAAACATTAAGTGGATGTTTGTTATAATTATATAAGATTACATAGTTACTAGGTATTGCTATCTCCTCATTGCTTGTATGAATCCGATAAAGCTCTTTCCACAAAGAATGGTATTGTAAACTTAGAATGAAATGGAGAATTTTAGAAATACACTTATAGAATGTTTTTTATGGTTACCCCGAATTACATAGATTCAGTTCTGCTTAATTTCTCCGCAGGAATGATATGAATCCTTTCACACGCTTTCCACTATGAACAGCAATGTAAGCTTAATAGAATGCTATGCAGAATTACGGAAAAACATTAAGTAGATGGTTGTTATAATTATATAAGATGACATAGTTACTAGGTATTGCTATCTCCTCATTGCTTGTATGAATCCGATAAAGCTCTTTCCACAAAGAATGGTATTGTAAACTGATTAGAATGAAACGGAGAATTATAGAAAAACAATTAGAGAATGTTTCTTATGGTAACCTTGAATTCCCTAGATTTACTGCTGCTTGATATCTCCACAGTACTGTTATGAATCCTTTCAATCGCTATCCACTATGAACACCAATGTAACCTTTATAAAATGCTACGTAGAATTGTGGAAAAACAGTAAGTAGATGTTTGTTATGATTATATAAGATGACATAGTTACTAGGTATTGCTATCTTGTCATTTCTTGTATGAATTCGATCAACCTCTTTACATAAAGAATGCCAGTGTAAACAGATTAGAATTAAACGAAGAATTTTAGAAAAACACTTAGCGAATGTTTGTTATGGTTTCCTTGAAATACATAGATTTAGTCCGGCTTGATCAATATGCAGCACTGCTATGAATCCGTTCAATCGCTGTCCACTATGAACAGCAATGTAAGCTTAAAAGAATGCTATGTACAATTATGGAAAAACAGTAAGTAGATTTTTGTTATAATTATATAAAATTACATAGTTACTAGGTACTGCAATCTCCTCATTACTTGTATGAATCCGATAAGGCTCTTTCCACAAAGAATGCTATTGTAGACTGATTAGAATGAAACAGAGAATTTTAGAAAAACACTTAGCGAATGTTTGTTATGGTTTCCTTGAAATACATAGATTTAGTCCGGCTTGATCAATATGCAGCACTGCTATGAATCCGTTCAATCGCTGTCCACTATGAACAGCAATGTAAGCTTAAAAGAATGCTATGTACAATTATGGAAAAACAGTAAGTAGATTTTTGTTATAATTATATAAAATTACATAGTTCTAGGTACTGCAATCTCCTCATTACTTGTATGAATCCGATAAGGCTCTTTCCACAAAGAATGCTATTGTAGACTGATTAGAATGAAACAGAGAATTTTAGAAAAACACTTATAGAATGTTTATTATGGTTACCTCGAATTACATAGATTCAGTTCTGCTTAATTTTCTGCAGGACTAATATGAATCCTTTCAATCGCTTTCCACTATGAACAGCAATGTAAGCTTAATAGAATGCTATGTAGAATTGTGGAAAAACAGTAAGTAGATGTTTGTTATACTTATATAAGATTACATAGTTACTAGGTATTGCTATCTCCTCATTGCTTGTATGAATCCGATAAAGCTCTTTCCACAAAGAATGGTATTGTAAAGTGATTAGAATGAAACGGAGAATTTTAGAAATACACTTATAGAATGTTTATTATGGTTACCTCGAATTACAAAGATTCAATTCTGCTTAATTTCTCCGCAGGACTAATATGAATCCTTTCAATCGCTTTCGACTATGAACAGCAATGTAAGCTTAAAAGAATGCTATGTAGAATTATGGAAAAACATTAAGTAGATGGTTGTTATAATTATATAAGATTACATAGTTACTAGGTATTGCTATTTCATCATTGCTTGTATGAATCCGATAAAGCTCTTTCCATAAAGAATGCCATTTTAAACTAATTACAATTAAACGGAGATATTTAGAAAAACACTTAGCGAATGTTTGTTATGGTTACCTTGAATTACATAGATTTAGCCCTGCCTGATTAATCTGCAGTACTGCTATGAATCTGTTCAATCGCTTTGCACTATGAACAGCAATGTAAGCTGTAGATTTATGGAAAAACAGTAAGTAGATGTTTGTTATACTTAAATAAGAATATATAGTTAGTAGGTATTGCTATCTCCTCATTGCTTGTATGAATCCGATAAAGCTCTTTCCACAAAGAATGGTATTGTAAACTGATTAGAATGAAATGGAGCATTTTAGAAATACGCATATAGAATGTTTATTATGGTTAACTCGAATTACATAGATTCTGTTCTGCCTAATTTCTTCGCAGTACTAATATGAATCCTTTCAATCGGTATCCATTATGAACACCAATGTAAGCTTAAGAGAATGCTATGTAGAATTATGGAAAAACATTAAGTGGATGTTTGTTATAATTATATAAGATTACATAGTTACTAGGTATTGCTATCTCCTCATTGCTTGTATGAATCCGATAAAGCTCTTTCCACAAAGAATGGTATTGTAAACTTAGAATGAAATGGAGAATTTTAGAAATACACTTATAGAATGTTTTTTATGGTTACCCCGAATTACATAGATTCAGTTCTGCTTAATTTCTCCGCAGGAATGATATGAATCCTTTCACACGCTTTCCACTATGAACAGCAATGTAAGCTTAATAGAATGCTATGCAGAATTACGGAAAAACATTAAGTAGATGGTTGTTATAATTATATAAGATGACATAGTTACTAGGTATTGCAATCTCCTCATTACTTGTATGAATCCGATAAGGCTCTTTCCACAAAGAATGCTATTGTAGACTGATTAGAATGAAACAGAGAATTTTAGAAAAACACTTATGGAATGTTTCTTATGGTTACCCCGAATTACATAGATTCAGTTCTGCTTAATTTCTCCGCAGGAATGATATGAATCCTTTCACACGCTTTCCACTATGAACAGCAATGTAAGCTTAATAGAATGCTATGCAGAATTACGGAAAAACATTAAGTAGATGTTTGTTATAATTATATAAGATTACATAGTTGCTAGGTATTGCTATCTCCTCATTGCTTGTATGAATCCGATAAAGCTCTTTCCACAAAGAATGGTATTGTAAACTGATTAGAATGAAATGGAGAATTTTAGAAATACACTTATAGAATGTTTATTATGGTTACCTCGAATTACAAAGATTCAATTCTGCTTAATTTCTCCGCAGGACTAATATGAATCCTTTCAATCGCTATCCACTATGAACTATAAGCTTAATAGAATGCTCCGTAGAATGGGGGAAAAACAGTATGTAGATGTTTGTTATAATTATATACGATTACATAGGTACTAGGTATTGCTATCTCCTCATTGCTTGTATGAATCCGATAAAGCTCTTTCCATAAAGAATGCCATTGTAAACTAATTACAATTAAACGAAGATATTTAGAAAAACACTTAGCGAATGTTTCTTATGGTTACCTTGAATTACATAGATTTAGTCCTGCCTGAATAATCTGCAGTACTGCTATGAATCTGTTCAATCGCTCTGCACTATGAACAGCAATGTAAGCTTAACAGAATGCTATGTAGATTTATGGAAAAACAGTAACTAGATGTTTGTTATACTTAAATAAGAATATATAGTTAGTAGGTATTGCTATCTCCTCATTGCCTGTATGAATCCGATAAAACTCTATCCACAAAGAATGGTATTGTAAACTGATTAGAATGAAATGGAGAATTTTAGAAATACACTTAGAGAATGTTTATTATGGTTACCTCGAATTACATAGATTCAGTTCTGCTTAATTTCTCCACAGGACTAATATGAATCCTTTCAATCGCTTTCCACTATGAACAGCAATGTAAGCTTAATAGAATGCTATGTAGAATTACGGAAAAACATTAAGTAGATGTTTGATATAATTATATAAGATTACATAGTTACTAGGTATTGCAATCTCCTCATTACTTGTATGAATCCGATAAGGCTCTTTCCACAAAGAATGCTATTGTAGACTGATTATACTGAAGCAGAGAATTTTAGAAAAACACTTATAGAATGTTTAGTATGGTTACCTTGAATTACATAGATTCAGTTCTGCTTAATTTCTCCGCAGAACTAATATGAATCCTTTCATTCGCTTTCCACTATGAACAGCAATGTAAGCTTAATAGAATGCTATGTAGAATTACGGAAAAACATTAAGTAGATGTTTGATATAATTATATAAGATTACATAGTTACTAGGTATTGCAATCTCCTCATTGCTTGTATGAATCCGATAAGGCTCTTTCCACAACGAATGCTATTGTAGACTGATTAGACTGAAGCACAGAATTTTAGAAAAACACTTATAGAATGTTTAGTATGGTTACCTTGAATTGCATAGATTCAGTTCTGCTTAATTTCTCCGCAGGACTAATATGAATCCTTTCACTCGCTATCCATTATGAACACCAATGTAATCTTTATCGAATGCTACGTAGAATTGTGGAAAAACAGTAAGTAGATGTTTGTTATACTTATATAAGATTATATAGTTACTAGGTATTGCTATCTCCTCATTGCTTGTATGAATCCGATAAAGCTCTTTCCACAAAGAATGGTATTGTAAAGTGATTAGAATGAAACGGAGAATTTTAGAAATACACTTATAGAATGTTTATTATGGTTACCTCGAATTACAAAGATTCAATTCTTCTTAATTTCTCCGCAGGACTAATATGAATTCTTTCAATCGCTTTCGACTATGAACAGCAATGTAAGCTTAAAAGAATGCTATGTAGAATTATGGAAAAACATTAAGTAGATGGTTGTTATAATTATATAAGATTACATAGTTACTAGGTATTGCTATTTCATCATTGCTTGTATGAATCCGATAAAGCTCTTTCCATAAAGAATGCCATTGTAAACTAATTACAATTAAACGGAGATATTTAGAAAAACACTTAGCGAATGTTTGTTATGGTTACCTTGAATTACATAGATTTAGTCCTGCCTGATTAATCTGCAGTACTGCTATGAATCTGTTCAATCGCTTTGCACTATGAACAGCAATGTAAGCTTAATAGAATGCTATGTAGATTTATGGAAAAACAGTAAGTAGATGTTTGTTATACTTAAATAAGAATATATAGTTAGTAGGTATTGCTATCTCCTCATTGCTTGTATGAATCCGATAAAGCTCTTTCCACAAAGAATGGTATTGTAAACTGATTAGAATGAAATGGAGCATTTTAGAAATACGCATATAGAATGTTTATTATGGTTAACTCGAATTACATAGATTCTGTTCTGCCTAATTTCTTCGCAGTACTAATATGAATCCTTTCAATCGGTATCCATTATGAACACCAATGTAAGCTTAAGAGAATGCTATGTAGAATTATGGAAAAACATTAAGTGGATGTTTGTTATAATTATATAAGATTACATAGTTACTAGGTATTGCTATCTCCTCATTGCTTGTATGAATCCGATAAAGCTCTTTCCACAAAGAATGGTATTGTAAACTTAGAATGAAATGGAGAATTTTAGAAATACACTTATAGAATGTTTTTTATGGTTACCCCGAATTACATAGATTCAGTTCTGCTTAATTTCTCCGCAGGAATGATATGAATCCTTTCACACGCTTTCCACTATGAACAGCAATGTAAGCTTAATAGAATGCTATGCAGAATTACGGAAAAACATTAAGTAGATGGTTGTTATAATTATATAAGATGACATAGTTACTAGGTATTGCAATCTCCTCATTACTTGTATGAATCCGATAAGGCTCTTTCCACAAAGAATGCTATTGTAGACTGATTAGAATGAAACAGAGAATTTTAGAAAAACACTTATGGAATGTTTCTTATGGTTACCTCGAATTACATAGATTCAGTTCTGCTTAATTATCTGCAGGACTAATATGAATCCTTTCAATCGCTTTCCACTATGAACAGCAATGTAAGCTTAATAGAATGCTATGTAGAATTATGGAAAAACATTATGTAGATGTTTGTTATAATTATATAAGATTACATAGTTGCTAGGTATTGCTATCTCCTCATTGCTTGTATGAATCCGATAAAGCTCTTTCCACAAAGAATGGTATTGTAAACTGATTAGAATGAAATGGAGAATTTTAGAAATACACTTATAGAATGTTTATTATGGTTACCTCGAATTACAAAGATTCAATTCTGCTTAATTTCTCCGCAGGACTAATATGAATCCTTTCAATCGCTTTCGACTATGAACAGCAATGTAAGCTTAAAAGAATGCTATGTAGAATTATGGAAAAACATTAAGTAGATGGTTGTTATAATTATATAAGATTACATAGTTACTAGGTATTGCTATTTCATCATTGCTTGTATGAATCCGATAAAGCTCTTTCCATAAAGAATGCCATTTTAAACTAATTACAATTAAACGGAGATATTTAGAAAAACACTTAGCGAATGTTTGTTATGGTTACCTTGAATTACATAGATTTAGCCCTGCCTGATTAATCTGCAGTACTGCTATGAATCTGTTCAATCGCTTTGCACTATGAACAGCAATGTAAGCTGTAGATTTATGGAAAAACAGTAAGTAGATGTTTGTTATACTTAAATAAGAATATATAGTTAGTAGGTATTGCTATCTCCTCATTGCTTGTATGAATCCGATAAAGCTCTTTCCACAAAGAATGGTATTGTAAACTGATTAGAATGAAATGGAGCATTTTAGAAATACGCATATAGAATGTTTATTATGGTTAACTCGAATTACATAGATTCTGTTCTGCCTAATTTCTTCGCAGTACTAATATGAATCCTTTCAATCGGTATCCATTATGAACACCAATGTAAGCTTAAGAGAATGCTATGTAGAATTATGGAAAAACATTAAGTGGATGTTTGTTATAATTATATAAGATTACATAGTTACTAGGTATTGCTATCTCCTCATTGCTTGTATGAATCCGATAAAGCTCTTTCCACAAAGAATGGTATTGTAAACTTAGAATGAAATGGAGAATTTTAGAAATACACTTATAGAATGTTTTTTATGGTTACCCCGAATTACATAGATTCAGTTCTGCTTAATTTCTCCGCAGGAATGATATGAATCCTTTCACACGCTTTCCACTATGAACAGCAATGTAAGCTTAATAGAATGCTATGCAGAATTACGGAAAAACATTAAGTAGATGGTTGTTATAATTATATAAGATGACATAGTTACTAGGTATTGCAATCTCCTCATTACTTGTATGAATCCGATAAGGCTCTTTCCACAAAGAATGCTATTGTAGACTGATTAGAATGAAACAGAGAATTTTAGAAAAACACTTATGGAATGTTTCTTATGGTTACCTCGAATTACATAGATTCAGTTCTGCTTAATTATCTGCAGGACTAATATGAATCCTTTCAATCGCTTTCCACTATGAACAGCAATGTAAGCTTAATAGAATGCTATGTAGAATTATGGAAAAACATTATGTAGATGTTTGTTATAATTATATAAGATTACATAGTTGCTAGGTATTGCTATCTCCTCATTGCTTGTATGAATCCGATAAAGCTCTTTCCACAAAGAATGGTATTGTAAACTGATTAGAATGAAATGGAGAATTTTAGAAATACACTTATAGAATGTTTATTATGGTTACCTCGAATTACAAAGATTCAATTCTGCTTAATTTCTCCGCAGGACTAATATGAATCCTTTCAATCGCTTTCGACTATGAACAGCAATGTAAGCTTAAAAGAATGCTATGTAGAATTATGGAAAAACATTAAGTAGATGGTTGTTATAATTATATAAGATTACATAGTTACTAGGTATTGCTATTTCATCATTGCTTGTATGAATCCGATAAAGCTCTTTCCATAAAGAATGCCATTTTAAACTAATTACAATTAAACGGAGATATTTAGAAAAACACTTAGCGAATGTTTGTTATGGTTACCTTGAATTACATAGATTTAGCCCTGCCTGATTAATCTGCAGTACTGCTATGAATCTGTTCAATCGCTTTGCACTATGAACAGCAATGTAAGCTGTAGATTTATGGAAAAACAGTAAGTAGATGTTTGTTATACTTAAATAAGAATATATAGTTAGTAGGTATTGCTATCTCCTCATTGCTTGTATGAATCCGATAAAGCTCTTTCCACAAAGAATGGTATTGTAAACTGATTAGAATGAAATGGAGCATTTTAGAAATACGCATATAGAATGTTTATTATGGTTAACTCGAATTACATAGATTCTGTTCTGCCTAATTTCTTCGCAGTACTAATATGAATCCTTTCAATCGGTATCCATTATGAACACCAATGTAAGCTTAAGAGAATGCTATGTAGAATTATGGAAAAACATTAAGTGGATGTTTGTTATAATTATATAAGATTACATAGTTACTAGGTATTGCTATCTCCTCATTGCTTGTATGAATCCGATAAAGCTCTTTCCACAAAGAATGGTATTGTAAACTTAGAATGAAATGGAGAATTTTAGAAATACACTTATAGAATGTTTTTTATGGTTACCCCGAATTACATAGATTCAGTTCTGCTTAATTTCTCCGCAGGAATGATATGAATCCTTTCACACGCTTTCCACTATGAACAGCAATGTAAGCTTAATAGAATGCTATGCAGAATTACGGAAAAACATTAAGTAGATGGTTGTTATAATTATATAAGATGACATAGTTACTAGGTATTGCAATCTCCTCATTACTTGTATGAATCCGATAAGGCTCTTTCCACAAAGAATGCTATTGTAGACTGATTAGAATGAAACAGAGAATTTTAGAAAAACACTTATGGAATGTTTCTTATGGTTACCCCGAATTACATAGATTCAGTTCTGCTTAATTTCTCCGCAGGAATGATATGAATCCTTTCACACGCTTTCCACTATGAACAGCAATGTAAGCTTAATAGAATGCTATGCAGAATTACGGAAAAACATTAAGTAGATGTTTGTTATAATTATATAAGATTACATAGTTGCTAGGTATTGCTATCTCCTCATTGCTTGTATGAATCCGATAAAGCTCTTTCCACAAAGAATGGTATTGTAAACTGATTAGAATGAAATGGAGAATTTTAGAAATACACTTATAGAATGTTTATTATGGTTACCTCGAATTACAAAGATTCAATTCTGCTTAATTTCTCCGCAGGACTAATATGAATCCTTTCAATCGCTATCCACTATGAACTATAAGCTTAATAGAATGCTCCGTAGAATGGGGGAAAAACAGTATGTAGATGTTTGTTATAATTATATACGATTACATAGGTACTAGGTATTGCTATCTCCTCATTGCTTGTATGAATCCGATAAAGCTCTTTCCATAAAGAATGCCATTGTAAACTAATTACAATTAAACGAAGATATTTAGAAAAACACTTAGCGAATGTTTCTTATGGTTACCTTGAATTACATAGATTTAGTCCTGCCTGAATAATCTGCAGTACTGCTATGAATCTGTTCAATCGCTCTGCACTATGAACAGCAATGTAAGCTTAACAGAATGCTATGTAGATTTATGGAAAAACAGTAACTAGATGTTTGTTATACTTAAATAAGAATATATAGTTAGTAGGTATTGCTATCTCCTCATTGCCTGTATGAATCCGATAAAACTCTATCCACAAAGAATGGTATTGTAAACTGATTAGAATGAAATGGAGAATTTTAGAAATACACTTAGAGAATGTTTATTATGGTTACCTCGAATTACATAGATTCAGTTCTGCTTAATTTCTCCACAGGACTAATATGAATCCTTTCAATCGCTTTCCACTATGAACAGCAATGTAAGCTTAATAGAATGCTATGTAGAATTACGGAAAAACATTAAGTAGATGTTTGATATAATTATATAAGATTACATAGTTACTAGGTATTGCAATCTCCTCATTACTTGTATGAATCCGATAAGGCTCTTTCCACAAAGAATGCTATTGTAGACTGATTATACTGAAGCAGAGAATTTTAGAAAAACACTTATAGAATGTTTAGTATGGTTACCTTGAATTACATAGATTCAGTTCTGCTTAATTTCTCCGCAGAACTAATATGAATCCTTTCATTCGCTTTCCACTATGAACAGCAATGTAAGCTTAATAGAATACTATGTAGAATTACGGAAAAACATTAAGTAGATGTTTGATATAATTATATAAGATTACATAGTTACTAGGTATTGCAATCTCCTCATTGCTTGTATGAATCCGATAAGGCTCTTTCCACAACGAATGCTATTGTAGACTGATTAGACTGAAGCACAGAATTTTAGAAAAACACTTATAGAATGTTTAGTATGGTTACCTTGAATTGCATAGATTCAGTTCTGCTTAATTTCTCCGCAGGACTAATATGAATCCTTTCACTCGCTATCCATTATGAACACCAATGTAATCTTTATCGAATGCTACGTAGAATTGTGGAAAAACAGTAAGTAGATGGTTGTTATAATTATATAAGATTACATAGTTACTAGGTATTGCTATTTCATCATTGCTTGTGTGAATCCGATAAAGCTCTTTCCATAAAGAATGCCATTGTAAACTAATTACAATTAAACGGAGATATTTAGAAAAACACTTAGCGAATGTTTGTTATGGTTACCTTGAATTACATAGATTTAGTCCTGCCTGATTAATCTGCAGTACTGCTATGAATCTGTTCAATCGCTTTGCACTATGAACAGCAATGTAAGCTGTAGATTTATGGAAAAACAGTAAGTAGATGTTTGTTATACTTAAATAAGAATATATAGTTAGTAGGTATTGCTATCTCCTCATTGCTTGTATGAATCCGATAAAGCTCTTTTCACAAAGAATGGTATTGTAAACTGATTAGAATGAAATGGAGCATTTTAGAAATACGCATATAGAATGTTTATTATGGTTAACTCGAATTACATAGATTCTGTTCTGCCTAATTTCTTCGCAGTACTAATATGAATCCTTTCAATCGGTATCCATTATGAACACCAATGTAAGCTTAAGAGAATGCTATGTAGAATTATGGAAAAACATTAAGTGGATGTTTGTTATAATTATATAAGATTACATAGTTACTAGGTATTGCTATCTCCTCATTGCTTGTATGAATCCGATAAAGCTCTTTCCACAAAGAATGGTATTGTAAACTTAGAATGAAATGGAGAATTTTAGAAATACACTTATAGAATGTTTTTTATGGTTACCCCGAATTACATAGATTCAGTTCTGCTTAATTTCTCCGCAGGAATGATATGAATCCTTTCACACGCTTTCCACTATGAACAGCAATGTAAGCTTAATAGAATGCTATGCAGAATTACGGAAAAACATTAAGTAGATGGTTGTTATAATTATATAAGATGACATAGTTACTAGGTATTGCTATCTCCTCATTGCTTGTATGAATCCGATAAAGCTCTTTCCAGAAAGAATGGTATTGTAAACTGATTAGAATGAAACGGAGAATTATAGAAAAACAATTAGAGAATGTTTATTATGGTAACCTTGAATTCCCTAGATTTACTGCTGCTTGATATCTCCACAGTACTGTTATGAATCCTTTCAATCGCTATCCACTATGAACACCAATGTAACCTTTATAAAATGCTACGTAGAATTGTGGAAAAACAGTAAGTAGATGTTTGTTATGATTATATAAGATGACATAGTTACTAGGTATTGCTATCTTGTCATTTCTTGTATGAATTCGATCAACCTCTTTACATAAAGAATGCCAGTGTAAACAGATTAGAATTAAACGAAGAATTTTAGAAAAACACTTAGCGAATGTTTGTTATGGTTTCCTTGAAATACATAGATTTAGTCCGGCTTGATCAATATGCAGCACTGCTATGAATCCGTTCAATCGCTGTCCACTATGAACAGCAATGTAAGCTTAAAAGAATGCTATGTACAATTATGGAAAAACAGTAAGTAGATTTTTGTTATAATTATATAAAATTACATAGTTACTAGGTACTGCAATCTCCTCATTACTTGTATGAATCCGATAAGGCTCTTTCCACAAAGAATGCTATTGTAGACTGATTAGAATGAAACAGAGAATTTTAGAAAAACACTTAGCGAATGTTTGTTATGGTTTCCTTGAAATACATAGATTTAGTCCGGCTTGATCAATATGCAGCACTGCTATGAATCCGTTCAATCGCTGTCCACTATGAACAGCAATGTAAGCTTAAAAGAATGCTATGTACAATTATGGAAAAACAGTAAGTAGATTTTTGTTATAATTATATAAAATTACATAGTTACTAGGTACTGCAATCTCCTCATTACTTGTATGAATCCGATAAGGCTCTTTCCACAAAGAATGCTATTGTAGACTGATTAGAATGAAACAGAGAATTTTAGAAAAAACACTTATAGAATGTTTATTATGGTTACCTCGAATTACATAGATTCAGTTCTGCTTAATTTTCTGCAGGACTAATATGAATCCTTTCAATCGCTTTCCACTATGAACAGCAATGTAAGCTTAATAGAATGCTATGTAGAATTGTGGAAAAACAGTAAGTAGATGTTTGTTATACTTATATAAGATTACATAGTTACTAGGTATTGCTATCTCCTCATTGCTTGTATGAATCCGATAAAGCTCTTTCCACAAAGAATGGTATTGTAAAGTGATTAGAATGAAACGGAGAATTTTAGAAATAAACTTATAGAATGTTTATTATGGTTACCTCGAATTACATAGATTCAGTTCTGCTTAATTTCTCCACAGGACTAATATGAATCCTTTCAATCGCTTTCGACTATGAACAGCAATGTAAGCTTAAAAGAATGCTATGTAGATTTATGGAAAAACAGTAACTAGATGTTTGTTATACTTAAATAAGAATATATAGTTAGTAGGTATTGCTATCTCCTCATTGCCTGTATGAATCCGATAAAACTCTATCCACAAAGAATGGTATTGTAAACTGATTAGAATGAAATGGAGAATTTTAGAAATACACTTAGAGAATGTTTATTATGGTTACCTCGAATTACATAGATTCAGTTCTGCTTAATTTCTCCACAGGACTAATATGAATCCTTTCAATCGCTTTCCACTATGAACAGCAATGTAAGCTTAATAGAATGCTATGTAGAATTACGGAAAAACATTAAGTAGATGTTTGATATAATTATATAAGATTACATAGTTACTAGGTATTGCAATCTCCTCATTACTTGTATGAATCCGATAAGGCTCTTTCCACAAAGAATGCTATTGTAGACTGATTATACTGAAGCAGAGAATTTTAGAAAAACACTTATAGAATGTTTAGTATGGTTACCTTGAATTACATAGATTCAGTTCTGCTTAATTTCTCCGCAGAACTAATATGAATCCTTTCATTCGCTTTCCACTATGAACAGCAATGTAAGCTTAATAGAATGCTATGTAGAATTACGGAAAAACATTAAGTAGATGTTTGATATAATTATATAAGATTACATAGTTACTAGGTATTGCAATCTCCTCATTGCTTGTATGAATCCGATAAGGCTCTTTCCACAACGAATGCTATTGTAGACTGATTAGACTGAAGCAGAGAATTTTAGAAAAACACTTATAGAATGTTTAGTATGGTTACCTTGAATTGCATAGATTCAGTTCTGCTTAATTTCTCCGCAGGACTAATATGAATCCTTTCACTCGCTATCCATTATGAACACCAATGTAATCTTTATCGAATGCTACGTAGAATTGTGGAAAAACAGTAAGTAGATGTTTGTTATACTTATATAAGATTATATAGTTACTAGGTATTGCTATCTCCTCATTGCTTGTATGAATCCGATAAAGCTCTTTCCACAAAGAATGGTATTGTAAAGTGATTAGAATGAAACGGAGAATTTTAGAAATACACTTATAGAATGTTTATTATGGTTACCTCGAATTACAAAGATTCAATTCTTCTTAATTTCTCCGCAGGACTAATATGAATTCTTTCAATCGCTTTCGACTATGAACAGCAATGTAAGCTTAAAAGAATGCTATGTAGAATTATGGAAAAACATTAAGTAGATGGTTGTTATAATTATAAAAGATTACATAGTTACTAGGTATTGCTATTTCATCATTGCTTGTATGAATCCGATAAAGCTCTTTCCATAAAGAATGCCATTGTAAACTAATTACAATTAAACGGAGATATTTAGAAAAACACTTAGCGAATGTTTGTTATGGTTACCTTGAATTACATAGATTTAGTCCTGCCTGATTAATCTGCAGTACTGCTATGAATCTGTTCAATCGCTTTGCACTATGAACAGCAATGTAAGCTTAATAGAATGCTATGTAGATTTATGGAAAAACAGTAAGTAGATGTTTGTTATACTTAAATAAGAATATATAGTTAGTATGATCAGAATGAAACTGATCAGAATGAAACGGAGAATTATAGAAAAACACTTAGAGAATGTTTGTTATGATATCCTTGAATTCCCTAGATTTAGTGCTGCTTGATATCTCCGCAGTACTGTTATGAATCCTTTCAATCAGTCAGTCAGTCAGACAGTCAGTTTATTGCGGCGCTCGGCCAATCAACAACAACAACACAACACATTGACAACAAGAATCCTTTCAATCGCTATCCACTATGAACACCAATGTAAGCTTAATAGACTGCTCTGTAGAATTGTGGAAAAACAGTCTGTAGATGTTTGTTATAATTATATACGATTACATAGTTACTAGGTATTGCTATCTTGTCATTTCTTGTAAGAATTCGATCAATCTCTTTCCATAAAAAATGCCATTGTATACTAATTACAATTAAACGAAGATATTTAGAAATACACTTAGTGAATGTTTGTTATGGTTACCTTGAATTAGATTTAGTCCTGCTTGATTAATCTGCAGTACTGCTATGAATCTGTTCAATCGCTCTCCACTATGAACAGCAATGTAAGTTTAATTGAATGCTATGTAGAATTATAGAAAAACAGTAAGTAGATTTTGTTATACTTATATAAGATTATATAGTTACTAGGTATTGCTATCTCCTCATTGCTTGTATGAATCCGATAAAGCTTTTTCCACAAAGAATGGTATTGTAAACTGATCAGAATGAAACGGAGAGTTTTAGAAATACACTTATCGAATGTTTATTATGGTTATTTTGAATTACATAGATTCAGTTCTGCTTAATTTCTCCGCAGGACTAATATGAATCCTTTCAATCGCTATCCATTATGAACACCAATGTAAGCTTAAGAGAATGCTATGTAGATTTATGGAAAAACAGTAAGTAGATTTTGTTATATAAGATTATATAGTTACTAGGTATTGCTATCTCCTCATTGCTTGTATGAATCCGATAAAGCTCTTTCCACAAAGAATGGTATTGTAAACTGATTAGAATGAAATGGAGAGTTTTAGAAATACACTTATAGAATGTTTATTATGGTTACCTCGAATTACATAGATTCAGTTCTGCTTAATTTCTCCGCAGGACTAATATGAATCCTTTCAATCGCTTTCTACTATGAACAGCAATGTAAGCTTAATAGAATGGTATGTAGAATTATGGAAAAACATTAAGTAGATGTTTTTTATAATTATATAAGAGTACATAGTTACTAGGTATTGCAATCTCCTCATTACTTGTATGAATACGATAAGGCTCTTTCCACAAAGAATGCTATTGTAGACTGATTAGAATGAAACGGAGAATTCTAGAAAAACACTTAGCGAATGTTTGTTATGGTTACCTTGAATTAGATTTAGTCCTGCTTGATTAATCTGCAGTACAGCTATGAATCTGTTCAATCGCTCTCCACTATGAACAGCAATGTAAGCTTAATAGAATGCTATGTAGATTTATGGAAAAACAGTAAGTAGATTTTGTTATACTTATATAAGATTATATAGTTACTAGGTATTGCTATCTCCTCATTGCTTGTATGAATCCGATAAAGCTCTTTCCACAAAGAATGGTATTGTAAACTGATTAGAATGAAATGGAGAATTTTAGAAATACACATATAGAATGTTTATTATGGTTACCTCGAATTACATAGATTCTGTTCTGCCTAATTTCTTCGCAGTACTAGTATGAATCCTTTCAATCGCTATCCATTATGAACACCAACGTAAGCTTAAGAGAATGCTATGAAGAATTACAGAAAAACATTACGTAGATGTTTGTTATAATTATATAAGATTACATAGTTACTAGGTATTGCTATCTCCTCATTGCTTGTATAAATCCGATAAAGCTCTTTCCACAAAGAATGGTATTGTAAACTGATTAGAATGAAACGGAGAATTTTAGAAATACACATATAGAATGTTTATTATGGTTACCTCGAATAACATAGATTCTGTTCTGCCTAATTTTTTCGCAGTACTAATATGAATCCTTTCAATCGCTATCCACTATGAACACCAATGTAAGCTTAACAGAATGCTATGTAGAATTATTGAAAAACATTATGTAGATGTTTGTTATAATTATATAAGATTACATAGTTACTAGGTATCGCAATCTCCTCATTACTTGTATGAATCCGATAAGGGTCTTTCCACAAAGAATGCTACTGTAGACTGATGAGAATGAAACAGAGAATTTTAGAAAAACACTGATAGAATGTTTATTATGGTTACTTTGAATTACATAGATTCAGTTCTGCTTAATTTCCCCGCAGGACTAATATGAATCCTTTCAATCGCTATCCATTATGAACACCAAGGTAAGCTTAATAGAATGCTATGTAGAATAATGGAAAAACAGTAAGTAGATGTTTGTTATACTTATATAAGATTACATAGTTACTAGGTTTCGCAATCTCCTCGTTGCTTGTATGAATCTGATAAAGGTCTTTCCACAAAGAATGGTATTGTAAACTGATTAGAATGAAACGGAGAATTTTAGAAAAACACTTAGAGAATGTTTATTATGGTAACCTTGAATTCCCTAGATTTAGTGCTGCTTGATATCTCCGCAGTACTGTTATGAATTCTTTCAATCGCTATCCACTATGAACACCAATGTAAGCTTAACAGAATGCTATGTAGAATTATTGAAAAACATTGAGTAGATGTTTGTTATAATTATATAAGATGACATAGTTACTAGGTATCGCAATCTCCTCATTACTTGTATGAATCCGATAAGGGTCTTTCCACAAAGAATGCTATTGTAGACTGATGAGAATGAAACAGAGAATTTTAGAAAAACACTTAGCGAATGTTTGTTATGGTTACTTTGAATTACATAGATTCAGTTCTGCTTAATTTCTCCGCAGGACTAATATGAATCCTTTCAATGGCTATCCATTATGAACTCCAACGTTAGCTTAATAGAATGCTATGTAGAATAATGGAAAAACAGTAAGTAGATGTTTGTAATACTTATATAAGATTACATAGTTACTAGGTATCGCAATCTCCTCATTACTTGTATGAATCCGATAAGGCTCTTTCCACAAAGAATGCTATTGTAGACTGATTAGACTGAAACAGAGAATTTTAGAAAAACACTTATAGAATGTTTATTATGGTTACCTTGAATTACATAGATTAATAGAATGCTATGTAGATTTATGGAAAAACAGTAAGAATGAAATGGAGAATTTTAGAAATACACTTATAGAATGTTTATTATTGTTACCTCGAATTACATAATTTAGTTCTGCTTAATTTCTCCGCAGGACTAATATGAATCCTTTCAATCACTTTCCACTATGAAAAGCAATGTAAGCTTAATAGAATGCTGTGTAGAATTATGGAAAACATTAAGTAGATGTTTGTTATAATTATATAGATTACATAGTTATTAGGTATTGCTCCTCATTGCTTTTATGAATTCGATAAAGCTCTTTCCACAAAGAATGGTATTGTAAACTGATTAGAATGAAATGTAGAATTTTAGAAATACACTTAGAGAATGTTTATTATAGTATCCTTAAATTACATAGATTCAGTTCGGCCTAATTTCTCCGCAGAACTAATATGAATCATTTCAATCACTATATATTATGAACACCAATGTAAGCTTAATAGAATGCTACGTAGAATTGTGGGGGAAAAGTAATTAGATGTTTATTTTAATATATAATATAACATAGTTACTAGGTATTGCTATCTCCTCATTGCTTGTATGAATCCGATAAATCTCTTTCCACAAAGAATGGTATTGTAAACTGATTCGAATGAAACGGAGAATTTTAGAAAAACACTTAGAGAATGTTTATTATGGTAAGCTTGAATTCCCTAGATTTAGTGCTGCTTGATAGCTCCACTTTATTTTTATGAATCCTTTCAATCGCTATCCACTATGAACACCAATGTAAGCTTAACAGAATGCTATGTAGAATTATTGAAAAACATTAAGTAGATGTTTGTTATAATTATATAAGATTACATAGTTACTAGGTATCGCAATCTCCTCATTACTTGTATGAATCCGATAAGGCTCTTTCCACAAAGAATGCTATTGTAGACTGATTAGACTGAAACAGAGAATTTTAGAAAAACACTTATAGAATGTTTATTATGGTTACCTTGAATTACATAGATTAATAGAATGCTATGTAGATTTATGGAAAAACAGTAAGAATGAAATGGAGAATTTTAGAAATACACTTATAGAATGTTTATTATTGTTACCTCAAATTACATAATTTAGTTCTGCTTAATTTCTCCGCAGGACTAATATGAATCCTTTCAATCGCTTTCCACTATGAAAAGCAATGTAAGCTTAATAGAATGCTGTGTAGAATTATGGAAAACATTAAGTAGATGTTTGTTATAATTATATAGATTACATAGTTATTAGGTATTGCTCCTCATTGCTTTTATGAATTCGATAAAGCTCTTTCCACAAAGAATGGTATTGTAAACTGATTAGAATGAAATGTAGAATTTTAGAAATACACTTAGAGAATGTTTATTATGGTATCCTTAAATTACATAGATTCAGTTCGGCCTAATTTCTCCGCAGAACTAATATGAATCATTTCAATCGCTATATATTATGAACACCAATGTAAGCTTAATAGAATGCTACGTAGAATTGTGGGGAAAAAGTAATTAGATGTTTATTTTAATATATAATATAACATAGTTACTAGGTATTGCTATCTCCTCATTACTTGTATGAATCTGATAAGGGTCTTTCCACAAAGAATGGTATTGTAGACTGATGAGAATGAAACAGAGAATTTTAGAAAAACACTTATAGAATGTTTATTATGGTTACTTTGAATTACATAGATTTAGTGCTGCTTGATAGCTCCACTTTATTTTTATGAATCCTTTCAATCGCTATCCACTATGAACACCAATGTAAGTTTAATAGAATGCTACGTAGAATTGTGGAAAAACAGTAAATAGATCCTTGTTATAATTATATACGATTACATAGTTACTAGGTATTGCTATCTTGTCATTTCTTGTATGAATTCGATCAATCTCTTTCCATAAAGAATGCCATTGTAAACAAATTACAATTAAACGCTAATAGAATGCTACGTAGAATTATGGAAAAACATTAAGTAGATGTTTGTTATAATTATATAAGATTACATAGTTACTAGGTATTGCTATCTCCTCATTACTTGTATGAATCCGATAAAGCTCTTTCCACAAAGACTGGTGTTGTAAACTGATTAGAATGAAATGGAGAATTATAGAAAAACACTTAGAGAATGTTTATTACGGTTACCTCGAATTACATAATTTAGTTCTGCTTAATTTCTCCGCAGGACTAATATGAATCCTTTCAATCGCTTTCCACTATGAACAGCAATGTAAGCTTAATAGAATGCTGTGTAGAATTATGGAAAACATTAATTAGATGTTTGTTATAATTATATAGATTACGTAGTTATTAGGTATTGCTCCTCATTGCTTGTATGAATCCGATAAAGCTCTTTCCACAAAGAATGGTATTGTAAACTGATTAGAATGAAATGGAGAGTTTTAGAAATACACTTATAGAATGTTTATTATGGTTACCTCGAATTACATAGATTCAGTTCTGCTTAATTTCTCCGCAGGACTAATATGAATCCTTTCAATCGCTTTCTACTATGAACAGCAATGTAAGCTTAATAGAATGGTATGTAGAATTATGGAAAAACATTAAGTAGATGTTTTTTATAATTATATAAGAGTACATAGTTACTAGGTATTGCAATCTCCTCATTACTTGTATGAATACGATAAGGCTCTTTCCACAAAGAATGCTATTGTAGACTGATTAGAATGAAACGGAGAATTCTAGAAAAACACTTAGCGAATGTTTGTTATGGTTACCTTGAATTAGATTTAGTCCTGCTTGATTAATCTGCAGTACAGCTATGAATCTGTTCAATCGCTCTCCACTATGAACAGCAATGTAAGCTTAATAGAATGCTATGTAGATTTATGGAAAAACAGTAAGTAGATTTTGTTATACTTATATAAGATTATATAGTTACTAGGTATTGCTATCTCCTCATTGCTTGTATGAATCCGATAAAGCTCTTTCCACAAAGAATGGTATTGTAAACTGATTAGAATGAAATGGAGAATTTTAGAAATACACATATAGAATGTTTATTATGGTTACCTCGAATTACATAGATTCTGTTCTGCCTAATTTCTTCGCAGTACTAGTATGAATCCTTTCAATCGCTATCCATTATGAACACCAACGTAAGCTTAAGAGAATGCTATGAAGAATTACAGAAAAACATTACGTAGATGTTTGTTATAATTATATAAGATTACATAGTTACTAGGTATTGCTATCTCCTCATTGCTTGTATAAATCCGATAAAGCTCTTTCCACAAAGAATGGTATTGTAAACTGATTAGAATGAAACGGAGAATTTTAGAAATACACATATAGAATGTTTATTATGGTTACCTCGAATAACATAGATTCTGTTCTGCCTAATTTTTTCGCAGTACTAATATGAATCCTTTCAATCGCTATCCACTATGAACACCAATGTAAGCTTAACAGAATGCTATGTAGAATTATTGAAAAACATTATGTAGATGTTTGTTATAATTATATAAGATTACATAGTTACTAGGTATCGCAATCTCCTCATTACTTGTATGAATCCGATAAGGGTCTTTCCACAAAGAATGCTACTGTAGACTGATGAGAATGAAACAGAGAATTTTAGAAAAACACTGATAGAATGTTTATTATGGTTACTTTGAATTACATAGATTCAGTTCTGCTTAATTTCCCCGCAGGACTAATATGAATCCTTTCAATCGCTATCCATTATGAACACCAAGGTAAGCTTAATAGAATGCTATGTAGAATAATGGAAAAACAGTAAGTAGATGTTTGTTATACTTATATAAGATTACATAGTTACTAGGTTTCGCAATCTCCTCGTTGCTTGTATGAATCTGATAAAGGTCTTTCCACAAAGAATGGTATTGTAAACTGATTAGAATGAAACGGAGAATTTTAGAAAAACACTTAGAGAATGTTTATTATGGTAACCTTGAATTCCCTAGATTTAGTGCTGCTTGATATCTCCGCAGTACTGTTATGAATTCTTTCAATCGCTATCCACTATGAACACCAATGTAAGCTTAACAGAATGCTATGTAGAATTATTGAAAAACATTGAGTAGATGTTTGTTATAATTATATAAGATGACATAGTTACTAGGTATCGCAATCTCCTCATTACTTGTATGAATCCGATAAGGGTCTTTCCACAAAGAATGCTATTGTAGACTGATGAGAATGAAACAGAGAATTTTAGAAAAACACTTAGCGAATGTTTGTTATGGTTACTTTGAATTACATAGATTCAGTTCTGCTTAATTTCTCCGCAGGACTAATATGAATCCTTTCAATGGCTATCCATTATGAACTCCAACGTTAGCTTAATAGAATGCTATGTAGAATAATGGAAAAACAGTAAGTAGATGTTTGTAATACTTATATAAGATTACATAGTTACTAGGTATCGCAATCTCCTCATTACTTGTATGAATCCGATAAGGCTCTTTCCACAAAGAATGCTATTGTAGACTGATTAGACTGAAACAGAGAATTTTAGAAAAACACTTATAGAATGTTTATTATGGTTACCTTGAATTACATAGATTAATAGAATGCTATGTAGATTTATGGAAAAACAGTAAGAATGAAATGGAGAATTTTAGAAATACACTTATAGAATGTTTATTATTGTTACCTCGAATTACATAATTTAGTTCTGCTTAATTTCTCCGCAGGACTAATATGAATCCTTTCAATCACTTTCCACTATGAAAAGCAATGTAAGCTTAATAGAATGCTGTGTAGAATTATGGAAAACATTAAGTAGATGTTTGTTATAATTATATAGATTACATAGTTATTAGGTATTGCTCCTCATTGCTTTTATGAATTCGATAAAGCTCTTTCCACAAAGAATGGTATTGTAAACTGATTAGAATGAAATGTAGAATTTTAGAAATACACTTAGAGAATGTTTATTATAGTATCCTTAAATTACATAGATTCAGTTCGGCCTAATTTCTCCGCAGAACTAATATGAATCATTTCAATCACTATATATTATGAACACCAATGTAAGCTTAATAGAATGCTACGTAGAATTGTGGGGGAAAAGTAATTAGATGTTTATTTTAATATATAATATAACATAGTTACTAGGTATTGCTATCTCCTCATTGCTTGTATGAATCCGATAAATCTCTTTCCACAAAGAATGGTATTGTAAACTGATTCGAATGAAACGGAGAATTTTAGAAAAACACTTAGAGAATGTTTATTATGGTAAGCTTGAATTCCCTAGATTTAGTGCTGCTTGATAGCTCCACTTTATTTTTATGAATCCTTTCAATCGCTATCCACTATGAACACCAATGTAAGCTTAACAGAATGCTATGTAGAATTATTGAAAAACATTAAGTAGATGTTTGTTATAATTATATAAGATTACATAGTTACTAGGTATCGCAATCTCCTCATTACTTGTATGAATCCGATAAGGCTCTTTCCACAAAGAATGCTATTGTAGACTGATTAGACTGAAACAGAGAATTTTAGAAAAACACTTATAGAATGTTTATTATGGTTACCTTGAATTACATAGATTAATAGAATGCTATGTAGATTTATGGAAAAACAGTAAGAATGAAATGGAGAATTTTAGAAATACACTTATAGAATGTTTATTATTGTTACCTCAAATTACATAATTTAGTTCTGCTTAATTTCTCCGCAGGACTAATATGAATCCTTTCAATCGCTTTCCACTATGAAAAGCAATGTAAGCTTAATAGAATGCTGTGTAGAATTATGGAAAACATTAAGTAGATGTTTGTTATAATTATATAGATTACATAGTTATTAGGTATTGCTCCTCATTGCTTTTATGAATTCGATAAAGCTCTTTCCACAAAGAATGGTATTGTAAACTGATTAGAATGAAATGTAGAATTTTAGAAATACACTTAGAGAATGTTTATTATGGTATCCTTAAATTACATAGATTCAGTTCGGCCTAATTTCTCCGCAGAACTAATATGAATCATTTCAATCGCTATATATTATGAACACCAATGTAAGCTTAATAGAATGCTACGTAGAATTGTGGGGAAAAAGTAATTAGATGTTTATTTTAATATATAATATAACATAGTTACTAGGTATTGCTATCTCCTCATTACTTGTATGAATCTGATAAGGGTCTTTCCACAAAGAATGGTATTGTAGACTGATGAGAATGAAACAGAGAATTTTAGAAAAACACTTATAGAATGTTTATTATGGTTACTTTGAATTACATAGATTTAGTGCTGCTTGATAGCTCCACTTTATTTTTATGAATCCTTTCAATCGCTATCCACTATGAACACCAATGTAAGTTTAATAGAATGCTACGTAGAATTGTGGAAAAACAGTAAATAGATCCTTGTTATAATTATATACGATTACATAGTTACTAGGTATTGCTATCTTGTCATTTCTTGTATGAATTCGATCAATCTCTTTCCATAAAGAATGCCATTGTAAACAAATTACAATTAAACGCTAATAGAATGCTACGTAGAATTATGGAAAAACATTAAGTAGATGTTTGTTATAATTATATAAGATTACATAGTTACTAGGTATTGCTATCTCCTCATTACTTGTATGAATCCGATAAAGCTCTTTCCACAAAGACTGGTGTTGTAAACTGATTAGAATGAAATGGAGAATTATAGAAAAACACTTAGAGAATGTTTATTACGGTTACCTCGAATTACATAATTTAGTTCTGCTTAATTTCTCCGCAGGACTAATATGAATCCTTTCAATCGCTTTCCACTATGAACAGCAATGTAAGCTTAATAGAATGCTGTGTAGAATTATGGAAAACATTAATTAGATGTTTGTTATAATTATATAGATTACGTAGTTATTAGGTATTGCTCCTCATTGCTTGTATGAATTCGATAAAGCTCTTTCCACAAAGAATGGTATTGTAAACTGATTAGAATGAAATGTAGAATTTTAGAAATACACTTAGAGAATGTTTATTATGGTATCCTTGAATTACATAGATTCAGTTCGGCCTAATTTCTCCGCAGAACTAATATGAATCATTTCAATCGCTATATATTATGAACACCAATGTAAGCTTAATAGAATGCTACGTAGAATTGTGGAAATACAGTAAATAGATGTTCGTTATAATTATATAATATTACATAGTTATTAGGTATTGCTCCTCATTACTTGTATGAATCCGATAAAGCTCTTTCCACAAAGAATGGTATTGTAAACCGATTAGAATGAAATGGAGAATTTTAGAAATACACTTATAGAATGTTTATTATGGTGTCCTTGAATTATGTAGATTCAGTTCGGCCTAATTTCTCCGTAGAACTAATATGAATCATTTCAATCGCTATCCATTATGAACACCAATGTAAGCTTATTATAATGTTACGTAGAATTGTGGAAAAAAAGTAATTAGATGTTTATTATAATTATATAATATAACATAGTTACTAGGTATTGCTATCTCCTCATTGCTTGTATGAATCCGATAAATCTCTTTCCACAAAGAATGGTATTGTAAACTGATTTGAATTAAATTGAGAATTTTAGAAATACACTTAGAGAATGTTTATTATGGTAACCTTGAATGACCTAGATTTAGTGCTGCTTGATAGCTCCACTTTACTGTTATGAATCCTTTCAATCGCTATCCACTATGAACACCAATGTAAGCTTAATAGAAAGCTATGTTGAAGTATGGAAAAACAGTAAGTAGATCTTTGTTATAATTGTATAAGTTTACAAAGTTACTAGGTATTACAATCTCCTCATTGCTTGTATGAATCCGATAAAGCTCTTTCCACAAAGAATGCTATTGTAGACTGATTAGAATGAAACAGAGAATTTTAGAAAAACACTTATAGAATGTTTATTATGGTTACCTTGAATAACATAGATTCAGTTATGCTTAATTTCTCCGCAGGACTAATATGAATCCTTTCAATCGCTATCCATTATGAACACCAAAGTAGGATTAATAGAATGCTACGTATAATTGTGGAAAAACAGCAAGTAGATGTTTGTTATAATTATATAAGATTACATAGTTACTGGGTATTGCTATCTCCTCATTGCTTGTATGAATCCGATAAAGCTCTTTCCATAAAGAATGCCATTCTAAACTGATTAGAATTAAACAAAGAATTTTAGAAAAATACTTAGCGAATGTTTGTTATGGTTACCTTGAATTACATAGGTTTAGTCCTGCTTGATCAATCTGCAGTACTGCTATGAATCC
The DNA here is from genome assembly GCF_032191835.1 of Heteronotia binoei. Lineage (NCBI taxonomy): Eukaryota > Metazoa > Chordata > Lepidosauria > Squamata > Gekkonidae > Heteronotia > Heteronotia binoei. Next base: position 186,285 of record NW_026800134.1, read on the forward strand.
GTTCAATCGCTTTCCACTATGAACAGTAATGTAAGCTTAATAGAATGCTATGTCGAATTATGGAAAAGCAGAAAGTAGAAGTTTGTTATACTTATATAAGATTACATAGTTACTACTTATTGCTATCTCCTCATAGCTTGTATGAATCCGATAAAGCTCTTTCCACAAAGAATGGTATTGTAAACTGATTAGAAAGAAACAGAGAATTTTAGAAGAACACTTATAGAATGTTTATTATGGTTACCTTGAATAACATAGATTCAGTTCTGCTTAATTTCTCCGCAGTACTAATTTGAATACTTTATATCGCTCTCCATTATGAATACCCATGTAAGCTTAATAGGATGCTACGTAGAATTGTGGAAAAACAGTAAGTAGATGTTTGTTATAATTATATAATATTACATAGGTACTAGGTATTCCTATCTCCTCATTACTTGTATGAATCCGATAAATCTCTTTCCACAAAGAATGCCATTTTAAACTGATTAGAATTAAGCAAATAATTTTACAAAAACACTTATAGAATGTTTATTATGGTTACCTTGAATAACATAGATTCAGTTCTGCTTAATTTCTCCGCAGGCCTAATATGAATCCTTTCAATCGCTATCCATTATGAACACCAATGTAAGATTAATAGAATGCTACGTAGAATTGTGGAAAATCAGTAAGTAGATGTTGGTTATAATTATATAAGATTACATTGTTACTAGGTATTACTATCTCCTCATTGCTTGTATGAATCCGATAAAGCTCTTTCCATAAAGAATGCCATTGTAAACGGATTAGAATTAAACAAAGAATTTTAGAAAAATACTTAGCGAATGTTTGTTATGGTTACCTTGAATTACTTAGGTTTAGTCCTGCTTTATCAATCTGCAGTACTGCTATGAATCCGTTCAATCGCTTTCCACTATGAACAGTAATGTAAGCTTAATAGAATGCTATGTCGAATTATGGAAAAGCAGAAAGTAGAAGTTTGTTATACTTATATAAGATTACATAGTTACTACTTATTGCTATCTCCTCATAGCTTGTATAAATCCGATAAAGCTCTTTCCACAAAGAATGGTATTGTAAATTGATTAGAATGAAATGGAAAATTTTAGAAAAACACTTAGAGAATGTTTATTATGGTAGCCTTGAATTACATAGATGCAGTTCTGCTTAATTTCTCCGCAGAACTAATTTGAATACTTTATATCGCTCTCCATTACGAACACCCATGTAAGCTTAATAGGATGCTACGTAGAATTCTGGAAAAACAGTATGTAGATGTTTGTTATAATTATATAATATTACATAGTTACTAGGTATTCCTATCTCCTCATTACTTGTATGAATCCAATAAATCTCTTTCCACAAAGAATGCCATTTTAAACTGATTAGAATTAAGCAAATAATTTTAGAAAAACACTTAGCGAATGTTTGTTATGTTTACCTTGAATTACATAGATTTAGTCCTGCTTGATTAATCTGCAGTACTATTATGAATCCGTTCAATCGCTTTCCACTATGAACAGCAATGTAAGCTTAATAGAATGCTATGTAGAATTATGGAAAAACAGTAAGTAGATCTTTGTTATAATTACATAAGATTACATAGTTACTAGGTATTGCTATCTCCTCATTGCTTTTATGAATCCGATAAAGCTCTTTCCACAAAGAATGCTATTGTAGACTGATTAGAATGAAACAGAGAATTTTAGAAAAACACTTATAGAATGTTTATTATGGTTACCTTGAATAACATAGATTCAGTTCTGCTTAATTTCTCTGCAGGCCTAATATGAATCCTTTCAATCGCTATCCATTATGAACACCAATGTAAGATTAATAAAATGCTACGTAGAATTGGGGAAAAACAGTAAGTAGATGTTTGTTATAATTATATAAGATTACATAGTTACTAGGTATTGCTATCTCCTCATTGCTTTTATGAATCCGATAAATCTCTCTCCATAAGAATGCTATTTTAAACTGATTCGAATTAAACGGAGACTTTTAGAAATACACTTAGAGAACGTTTATTATGGTAACTTTGAATTACCTAGATTTAGTGCTGCTTGATACTGTTATGAATCCTTTCAATCGCTATCCGTTATCCTTTCAATCTTATTATTATATAAGATTACATAGTTACTAGGTATTGCTATCTTGTCATCTCTTGTATGAATTTGATCGATCTCTTTCCATAAAGAATGCCATTGTAAACTGATTAGAATTAAACGAAGACTTTTCGAAAAACACTTAGCGAATGTTTGTTATGGTTACCTTGAATTACATAGGTAACCATATCTCCGCAGTACTGCTGTGGATACTTTCATTCGCTACCCATTATGAACCCAAAGTAAGCTTTATAAAATGCTACGTAGAATTGTGGAAAAACAGTAAGTAGATGTTTGTTATAATTATATAAGATTACATAGTTACTAGGCATCGCCATCTTGTCATTTCTTGTATGAATCCGATAAAGCTCTTTCCATAAATAATGCCATTGCAAACTGATTAGAATTAAACAAAGAATTTTAGAAAAACACTTAGCGAATCTTTGTTATGGTTACCTTGAATTACATAGGTTTAGTATTGCTTGATTAATCTGCAGTACTGCTATGAATCCGTTCAATCGCTATCCATTATTATCACCAATGTACGCTTAATAGAATGCTACGTAGAATTATGGAAAAACAGTATGTAGATGTTTGTTATTATTATATAATATTACAAAGTTACTAGGTATTGCTTGTATGAATCCGATAAATCTCTCCTTGCTTGTATGAATCCGAAAAATCCCTTTCCACACAGAATGGTAATGTAAACTGATTCGAATTAAATGGAAAATTTTAGAAATACACTTAGAGAATGTTTATTATGGTAACCTTGAATTACATAGATGTAGTGCTGCTTGATAAACCCGCAGTACTGTTATGAATCCTTTCAATCGCTATCCACTATGACCACCAATGTAAGCTTAATAGAATGCTACGTAGAATTGTGGAAAAACAGTAGGTGGATGTTTGTTATAATTATATACGATTACATAGTTACTAGGTATTCCTATCTTGTCATTACTTGTATGAATTCGATCAATCTCTTTCAAAAAATTTTGCCATTGTAAACTGATTAGAATTAAACGAAGAATTTTTGAAAAACACTTAGCGAATGTTTGTTTTGGTTTCCTTGAATTAAATAGATTTATTCCTGCTTGATTATTCTGCAGTACAGCTATGAATCCGATCATTTGCTTTCCACTATGAACAGCAGTATCAGCTTAATAGAATGCTATGTAGAATTATGGAAAAACAGTAAGTAGATGTTTGTTATAATTATATAAGATTACATAGTTACTAGGTGTTTCTATCTCCTCATTGCTTGTATGAATCCGATAAGTCTCTTTCCTCAAAGAATGGTACTGTAAACTGATTCGAATTAAACGGAAAATTTTAGAAATACACTTAGAGAATGTTTATTATGGTAACTTTGAATTACCTAGATTTAGTGCTGCTTGATATTTCCGCAGTACTGTTATGAATCCTTTCAATCGTTATCCACTATAAACACCAATGTAAGCTGAATAGAATGCTGCGTAGAATTAGTGAAAAACAGTAAGTAGATGTTTGTCATAATTATATAAGATTACATAGATTCTAGGTATTGCTGTCTCCTCATTGCTTGTATGAATCCGATAAAGCTCGTTCAACAAAGAATGGTATTGTAAACTGATTAGAATGAAACGGAGAATTTTACAAAAACACTCAGAGAATTTTTATTATGGTAACCTTGAATTACATTGATTCAGTTCTGCGTAATTTCTCCGCAGGACTAATATGAATCCTTTCCAACGCTATCCATTATGAACACCAATGTAAGCTTAATAGAATGCTACGTAGAATTGTGGAAAAACAGTAAGTAGATGTTTGTCATAATTATATAAGATTACATAGTTTTTAGGTTTTGCTATCTCCTCATTGCTTGTATGAATCCGATAGAGCTCTTTCCACAAAGAATGGTGTTGTAAACTGATTAGAATGAAACGGAGAATTTTAGAAAAACACTTTAGAATGTTTATTATGGTAACCTTGAATTACATAGATTCAGTTCTGCCTAATTTCCTTCAGTACTAATATGAATCCTTTAATCGCTATCCATTATGAACACCAATGAAAGCTTTATAAAATGCTACGTAGAATTGTGGAAATACAGTAAGTAGATGTTTGTTATAATTATATAATATTACATAGTTACTAGGTGTTGTAATCTCTTCATTTCTTGTATGAATTCGAACAATCTCTTTCCATAAAGAATGCCATTGTAAACTGATTAGAATTAAACGAAGAATTTCAGAAAAACACTTTGCGAATGTTTGTTATGGTTACCTTGAATTCCATAGATTTAGTCCTGCTTGATTAATCTGCAGTACTGTTATGAATCCGTTCAATTGCTTTCCACTATGAACAGCAATGCAAGCTTAATAGAATGCTCCGTAGAATTATGCAAAAACAGTAAGTAGATGTTTTTTATAATTATATAAGCTTACATAGTGACTAGGTATTGCTATCTCCTCATTGCTTGTATGAATCCGATAAAGCTCTTTCCACAAGGAATGGTATTGTAAACTGATTCGAATTAAACAGAGAATTTTAGAAATACATTTAGTGAAAGTTTATTACGGTAACCTTGAATTATATAGATTTAGTGCTGCTGGATATCTCCGCAGTACTGCTATGAATCCTTTCAATCGCTACCCATTATGAACACCAATGTAAGCTTTATAAAATGCTACGTAGAATTGTGGAAAAACAGTAAGTAGATGTTTGTTATAATTATATAAGATTACATAGTTACTAGGTATTGGTATCTTGTCATTTCTTGTATGAATCCGATAAAGCTCTTTCCATAAAGAATGCCATTGTAAATTGATTAGAATTAAACGAAGAATTTTAGAAATACACTTATAGAATGTTTATTATGGTATCCTTGAATTACATAGATTCAGTTCGTCCTAATTTCTCCGGAGAACTAATATGAATCCTTTCAATCGCTATCCACTATGAACACCAAAGTAACCTTTATAGAATGCTACGTAGAATTGTGGAAAAACAGTAAATAGATGTTTGTTATAATTATATACGATTACATAGTTACTAGGTATTGCTATCTTGTCATTTCTTGTATGAATTCGATCAATCTCTTTCCATAAAGAATGCCATTGTAAACAAATTACAATTAAACGCTAATAGAATGCTATGTAGAATTATGGAAAAACATTAAGTAGATGTTTGTTATAATTATATAAGATTACATAGTTACTAGGTATTGCTATCTCCTCATTACTTATATGAATCCGATAAAGCTCTTTCCACAAAGAATGGTATTGTAAACTGATTAGAATGAAACAGAGAATTTTAGAAAAAGAGTTATAGAATGCTTATTATGGTTACCTTGAATTACATAGATTCAATTCTGCTTAATTTCTCCGCAGGACTAATATGAATCCTTTCAATCGCTGTCCATTTTGAATACCCATGTAAGCTTAATAGAATGCTACATAGAATTGTGGAAAAACAGTAAGTAGATGTTTGTTATAATTATATAAGATTACATAGTTACTAGGTATTGCTATCTCCTCATTGCTTGTATGAATCCGATAAATCTCTCTCCAGAAAGAATGGTATTGCAAACTGATTCGAATTAGACAGAGAATTGTAGAAATACAACGAAGAATGTTTATTATGGTAACTTTGAATTACCTATATTTAGTGCTGCTTGATATTTCCGCAGTACTATTATGAATCCTTTCAGTCGCTATCCACTATGAACACCAATGTACGCTTAATAGAATGCTACATAGAATTGTAGAAAAACAGTATGTAGATGTTTGTTATAATTATATAATATGACATAGTTACTAGGTATTGTTTGTATGAATCCGATAAATCTCTCATTGCTTGTATGAATCCGATATATCTCTTTCCACAAAGAATGGTATTGCAAACTGATTCGAATAAAACGGAGAATTTTAGAAATACACTTAGAGAATGTTTATTATGGTAACCTTGAATTACATAGATGTAGTGCTGCTTGATATCTCCGCAGTACTGTTATGAATCCTTTCAATCGCTATCCACTATGAACACCAATGTAAGCTTAATAGAATGCTACGTAGAATTGTGGATAAACAGTAAGTAGATGTTTGTTATAATTATATACGATTACATAGTTACTAGGTATTGCTATCTTGTCATTTCTTGTATGAATTCGATCAATCTGTTTCCATAAAGAATGCCATTGTAAACTAATTACAATTAAATGAAGATATTTAGAAAAACACTTAGAGAATATTTATTATGGTAGCCTTGAATTACATAGATGCAGTTCTGCTTAATTTCTCCGCAGTACTAATATGAAAACTTTCAATCGTTCTCCATTATGAACACCCATGTAAGCTTAATAGAATGCTACGTAGAATTGTGGAAAAACAGTAAGTAGATGTTTGTTATAATTATATAATATTACGTAGTTACTAGGTATTGCTATCTCTCTTTGCTTGTATGAATCCGATATACTCTTTTCAAAAAGAATGGTATTGTAAACTGATTCGAATAAAAAGGAGAATTTTAGAAATACACTTAGAGAATTATTATGGTAACCTTGAATTACCTTGATTTAGTGCTGCTTGATATCTCCGCAGTACTGTCATGCATACTTTCAATCGCTATCCACTATGAACACCCATGTAAGCTTAATAGAATGCTACGTAGAATTGTGGAAAAACAGTAGGTGGATGTTTGTTATAATTATATACGATTACATAGTTACTAGGTATTCCTATCTTGTCATTACTTGTATGAATTCGATCAATCTCTTTCAAAAAATTTTGCCATTGTAAACTGATTAGAATTAAACGAAGAATTTTTGAAAAACACTTAGCGAATGTTTGTTTTGGTTTCCTTGAATTAAATAGATTTATTCCTGCTTGATTATTCTGCAGTACAGCTATGAATCCGATCATTTGCTTTCCACTATGAACAGCAGTATCAGCTTAATAGAATGCTATGTAGAATTATGGAAAAACAGTAAGTAGATGTTTGTTATAATTATATAAGATTACATAGTTACTAGGTGTTTCTATCTCCTCATTGCTTGTATGAATCCGATAAGTCTCTTTCCTCAAAGAATGGTACTGTAAACTGATTCGAATTAAACGGAAAATTTTAGAAATACACTTAGAGAATGTTTATTATGGTAACTTTGAATTACCTAGATTTAGTGCTGCTTGATATTTCCGCAGTACTGTTATGAATCCTTTCAATCGTTATCCACTATAAACACCAATGTAAGCTGAATAGAATGCTGCGTAGAATTAGTGAAAAACAGTAAGTAGATGTTTGTCATAATTATATAAGATTACATAGATTCTAGGTATTGCTGTCTCCTCATTGCTTGTATGAATCCGATAAAGCTCGTTCAACAAAGAATGGTATTGTAAACTGATTAGAATGAAACGGAGAATTTTACAAAAACACTCAGAGAATTTTTATTATGGTAACCTTGAATTACATTGATTCAGTTCTGCGTAATTTCTCCGCAGGACTAATATGAATCCTTTCCAACGCTATCCATTATGAACACCAATGTAAGCTTAATAGAATGCTACGTAGAATTGTGGAAAAACAGTAAGTAGATGTTTGTCATAATTATATAAGATTACATAGTTTTTAGGTTTTGCTATCTCCTCATTGCTTGTATGAATCCGATAGAGCTCTTTCCACAAAGAATGGTGTTGTAAACTGATTAGAATGAAACCTAGAATTTTAGAAAAACACTTTAGAATGTTTATTATGGTAACCTTGAATTACATAGATTCAGTTCTGCCTAATTTCCTTCAGTACTAATATGAATCCTTTAATCGCTATCCATTATGAACACCAATGAAAGCTTTATAAAATGCTACGTAGAATTGTGGAAATACAGTAAGTAGATGTTTGTTATAATTATATAATATTACATAGTTACTAGGTGTTGTAATCTCTTCATTTCTTGTATGAATTCGAACAATCTCTTTCCATAAAGAATGCCATTGTAAACTGATTAGAATTAAACGAAGAATTTCAGAAAAACACTTTGCGAATGTTTGTTATGGTTACCTTGAATTCCATAGATTTAGTCCTGCTTGATTAATCTGCAGTACTGTTATGAATCCGTTCAATTGCTTTCCACTATGAACAGCAATGCAAGCTTAATAGAATGCTCCGTAGAATTATGCAAAAACAGTAAGTAGATGTTTTTTATAATTATATAAGCTTACATAGTGACTAGGTATTGCTATCTCCTCATTGCTTGTATGAATCCGATAAAGCTCTTTTTCACAAGGAATGGTATTGTAAACTGATTCGAATTAAACAGAGAATTTTAGAAATACATTTAGTGAAAGTTTATTACGGTAACCTTGAATTATATAGATTTAGTGCTGCTGGATATCTCCGCAGTACTGCTATGAATCCTTTCAATCGCTACCCATATGAACACCAATGTAAGCTTTATAAAATGCTACGTAGAATTGTGGAAAAACAGTAAGTAGATGTTTGTTATAATTATATAAGATTACATAGTTACTAGGTATTGGTATCTTGTCATTTCTTGTATGAATCTGATAAAGCTCTTTCCATAAAGAATGCCATTGTAAATTGATTAGAATTAAACGAAGAATTTT